>NW_010529802.1:70247-78153 GCF_000687285.1 Phaethon lepturus
TACAGCTAATTCAGAATTTGTTAAATCCAACAAATATATCAACTCTAATTTTGCTCTTTTGCAAAGAGCAAAACGTCACTAAGTGGAGAATCTCTACCAGGAAAAATGCCATGTTGAAACAACATTTTACAAAGCTATCACTGTCATAATTGCACACAACAGAACTAGCAGTTTGAAGTGAAAGGGAATTGCCCTATGCACATTTTTGGCCCTGTATTTTTACCTATGATGCTGAAGCAAAAAGAAAATGGTTTAAATATACTACTGTTAAGATTTTGTTAACATTTTAATTTGAAAATCATGGGCCATTTTAATAAAACAACGTTGTTAAAGTAACTTCCCAGCCTTCCATAATTGTGCTTTACAGCATCCCAAGCAAATATGACAAGTTTTATGAAAACTTAGAATGGTTAAGGATTTCATGGGCATCCCTGCGCAAAAATTTTGGTCATCTTTTTCATTTTAACAGGCTGGATGTCACCTCTCGAGATGCAACGCTCTGCAAACAGAAGCAGATGGCTCCTTCTAGCTGAGCTACTATCGATTTGCTGTTCTTTCTCAGCATTTCCTTAGTTTCAGTCTCCAGAAAGTATTTACAGAACATACTGCCATGTAGGAGGAGGAAAGTCTGATTATAATGAAAACAACAGTTACTTGTCTAACATGCAACAGCAATATGCTTCCAGACAGGTTCCACTGTGGATGATGTGCCACAAATATTCAACGCCCATTAAGGCCATACCTGAAGCCCAATCGTCTTCTCTGGCATTTTGTAATATCGAAAACAATGTGTAAAACACACATCACCTACCTCCCTCAGCAACAAAAACATCAAGGGAACATGCTATACAGGCAAGCTGTTGAATCTGCCTGCGTGACTCTTTCTGAAAATCCATAGTTACTGTAGGCTTAATAATAATTCTTTCTTTTTCTATGGAAAGAACATCTCCACACACTTCACCTCAATGACTAACAAGCAACTGCCCATTTGCTCTGAAATGAGCATTTCCCAGTTGGTGTGATGATAAAACTGACAGTAATGTAAAAAACAGAAAAGAATCCTAAATATTTCATGATGCTCTAAGTAGCAGATAGAGACCATAAGATGGCACACTGCACAGCTGACAGGCTGCTGGAGGCATACAGAAACAAGCAGGGTGTTTCTTCTCATGAGAACTGCAGTTAAATCACTGGCACAAATTAACCATGCTGGGAGACTCATAACAAGATATTTGCTTAAATCTATTTATTTAATTTTATTTTACTTTGGTCTCCATCTCAGGTTCTTTTGCAGCATGTAAGAGGACTGAATTTCCCAGAAAGAGTGGAAGATGGGTATGGTAGTGAACTAGAAAGTGCAGAAAAGAGGAGGACATAAAACATTTATTTTGAAACTATAAGGACCCTCTTACAAGTTAGAAAAGGTGAAAAACTATAGTCAGATCAGGTTTCAAAGAGCATATTTTGATGTAGCGTATCTATATGTTCAAACTCACGACAATGAACACTGACATTTTTCCTAACAGTTCCCAGATAAAGCAGTCCCAGGGAGTACCTGTGTGTCCATGAAGGGGGGAATGTGGTCGTGGGAGAGTTGGAGACGTGCTGGATGTTACAATCAAACTCTTTCTGTTGCTTGTCCGACAGCTGAAAGAGAGAAAGATAAATGATAAGGCATGGTCAGATGAACAAAATCACCTGAAGGCAGGACCCACAGAATGTCTTTCAGCTAAGGAGGAATCTCTCAGTATTTAGGTCGGTATTTCCTCACGCTCTCAATCTCAATAGTGACCTTGCAAAGAAGTAAACATACAGGGCCAAAAGGTACTTTGTGAGCAACAAGTGTTTTAATACACTGGAAGGAATATAAAAACTGCATCTCATGCTGCACAGGCCACTAGAGATAGCTGACAACACATTCTCTATTCACAAAATATGTGCAACTCTTGCTTTACAAATCACACAAAAAGCAGAAAACTGTAAAGTACCCCAGAGTGCTTCAGGTATTATTACCAATATCCAACCTAGCAAATAAATCTGTTGCAACTATTGGCTATTACTATAAGAAACCAGAGCATATTCCTTATGACAGAGTTAAAATTACAAAGCAGAGCGTTAGCACAATTCAGTAGATGAGCAAGGATTATTAATAAAAGTTAAAAGATTCAAGAGCCTTTGCTAGCAGGTGTGGCAATACCGGTAGAAAACTTTGCAAAGCAAGTTTCAGACAAGCCCTCTGCCGAATCAACTCCACTCACTGTCATGATTTTGTTCCTGCAAAGAAAGCAACCTTTCTGTATGAGGCAGTTCAGATTTATTTTTTTCCCCACTGGAGTTTCAGAACTTAGCCAAATGAAGAGAATTATGTGTTCCTCCATTTGCTTCCCAGCGGCAAACAATTAGCTCTAAAGATGATAGAAGTAATTGTAATGGGCAAGGGAAACATTTTTAAATAATGGGAGCTGTGAACAAGGGCAACTAGATATTTAAATCACTTTCTGATCACTTTTCCTGCTGTTTAAAAAGAATAAACAGTCCAAGCTCCCAGCAAAATCTCACAACTGACCAAATATTACAGTTACATACACTTACTCATTATACCTCTAACTTGCTTTCTAGATGGCAGGAACATTTCTGCTTACTTCTGCAGTTCTCAAAACAGGTAACTAAAATCACATTGGTCTTGACAGGGGCTGGGAGAATAGACAGGAGCAGGGAAGGCTGAGCAGCGGCTGGACAAGGAGGTCTCTGGCCCAGCTCCAGAGGTGTGCGGTGGAGCTCCACATTGGGTTACCGCAGGCACATGCAAAGCCTCTTTGCTTGCAGAGCTCCGACCGCTGATGTCTGCCACGGTCCTTCCTGCACCGGCTGCTCTTCTGGAGCTGCCCAGCAATAAACATGCTCAGTCTGCCAAATACTACAATGTAATGCAAAATTGTTTTGCTGCCACAGGATACAGTGCATCTGACTATTCTTATTTGTAAACTTTTTTATTGCTGTTCTATAGGAAACTAGAGAACTCAATGCAGAACAAAAAATACAACTGAACTGCCAACTATAATAAACAGTAATAAAGTTGAAGCACCATTAACTGCTATTCAGGCTCTTTAGTGTACTTAAAGCATTCCTCAGAATTATCCAACTGATTCCATACAATCTCCATTTACATTCATGTATTATTCAACAACAGTCCATCCAAAAACTGATTGCCATTGTGTATATTGTATGGAAAAACTAACAGCCTGATTTTAAGAAGCTTAAAATCTCAGTTCATGTATTTTTTTAATATGTTTTCAGTTACTCTATTCCAGTAACAGTTGAAAAAACCAGAACACTCAATTCCAACATTAATACCAGATAATCATTATGTTTATATACTTGAAAATCTTTCTCGCAGCATAAAGGTCCTGAGTATTCTAATATAATATATGTTACTATGTAGGAAATAAAAAAAAAATCCTGGGTTTTAAATACAAATTACAATGTAAGAATTTAAGATCTTAATATAAAACACTAGTACAACGAGAAAACATCCATCCTCTATGGTCACATCCCTTTGCTAAAGAGAGTTCCTAAAATATACTTTACCACAGCAATGTCTGGAGCTGGCTATGGAAACTTGGTATATTTAAATTGCAGCATAACAGAGAACATGAACTGTCCCAAACTCGGAGCTTTTTAACTGCATGGCCACATTTGCCAAATAGAACAGAGTTTTACAAACCCATTTTCTCTGCTGTATTTGCAAAGATAAGGAACCAAAAGAGAAAGGGTAAAGTGGCTGGAGAGCAAGCACAGCTGAGACCCTTTAAAATAGGTCAGGTTTACATAAATGTACCCAGAGGAGGGAATGGCTTGGAGTGAAAGCCTAGCCCCAAGTTAGGAATAAAACATTATTCTCTTTACTCCCTCAAAATTGGGTAACTTTCAGTTTCCCTGGATCTCTAATCTGGGAAGGAGTAACATCACTTAGGCCTGTTTAGCCATTTCTATGAACCATGTGTGCTGGCAATAAGGCAAAGCTTAAACACAGTGTCTAAAAACAGAATTTCTTATTTCTTGAATCCATGTTATATGATGTGAAAAATACACAAATACAATCATACTCTCTACTGGTTGAAGAGAGCTCGCTATCCAGTGAAATATATACAAAACTTCTAATACATCTTGGAATTCCAGAGAAACTACAGAACAAGGGTGATTAAGTTCTGGTAGTCACAAAAATACAAAAACAGGGGGGAAGGGAGGAGGTAACGTGAAGACTTCAGTTGGGCAACTCCCCAAGAAGTCACTATGACCACATTTGAGCACCTCCTGAAGAAGAACAGCTAAATATGAAAGAAGCAAAGCTGGTTTTAACCGGGGCTTTGTGCCAAAGAAATTCAAAACTAGTCAATTTAAGTGTTGGCAGAAACAGTTCAAATGAAGAAAAAATTCTTTCCTGGAAGAAGCACTTTAGCCAGACAAACAGTACTGGGCTCAATACTGAGCTACAAGGCCAATGCTAATGAGGAGACCATATTATTAATCCTTTAAATTGCATTAGTTATTGTTTATTACTGTTCACAAATTCTCTAAACAATACTGTACGTTTCCTTGCATTAAAAATAATTCAATCTACATGAGAAAACAGGAGTAGAAAGGGAAAAGGTTACCACTACATCTCTGAGTATTTTAACCAGAAAGAAATAAAGTTCTTAACCAGTCCAGAGAGATTCCGAGCATTATTATTTGTTTATAAGCCAAAGTTTTGCTACTTTCATTAAATGCAAGGCGAGCCTTACCCCACCCCTCCTTCCCTCTCACAATTTGGTATGGGCCTTGTTAACCCTTTTTTCCTCAGATCCCACTTCATAATTTCAGAGAACAAATCCCCTCCAGGTCATCCAGTTTAGGCAAAATACAATTTTAATAGCGCAGAGTTTCTGTACTGCCCAGAGCTGCAGGGTCGAGCTCCAGCCAGCGGAGTGCTTTAGGGGGCTGTCAACATGAAAATACCCCTGCTGCCACCCCCTGCCCTCCTGTCCCACTGAGGTCGCACACCCACGCTGCCAAACCCAAGTCTAGAAATCTGTGAGAGCACGAGAGCAATTTGATTTAATTCTGAACATGCACAGCAAAATGGATAGTTTATGTCGAACTACTTGAAACAATGCCTTTGCCATCACTATGGAAATAGGGCTTCTTCTATTTCTAGAGTTAACTTCTCTGGCTGTAGTAAAAATAACATTCGTTACGTGTACTGAAGCATTCCCAGCGCATTCTTGAAACTGAACACTGCAGGACATCGGACGTGGGTCTGGTAACTGGACACTGGTTTCGGACCCACTGAAATGTGCCCCGGGGCCAGCACCCTTGGCCAGAGTTATTTATGAGAACATTGGGTAGCGTACCTGCGAGCTGCACACAGCCCGGGTGCTCTTCAACTATGCCCTAACAACTCATCTCCTGTGCACCAACAGACAATTCGATGTCGAGCTTCTAAAATGAGCACCATCAGTACTCCTTTTTTCATACACATTTTCAGTCTGAAAAAGAAATCAATGTTTCAGTTTCAGCATAAATCAGTATTTGATTCGTTATTTTAGCAGTTTACTCAGGGGACAGCTCTAACTCACTGAGCAAAACTGGTTAATGTCCATGAGGCATTCATGTAATGAAAGCAAGGGACACAGAAAAACAATTTTAAAATAAATAACCAACGACCACTATCAAGTAATTTCATAGCATTGGTGGTTATTAGAAATAAATGATGATAAGGAAGTTTCTCAAAATCTATCTAAATTTATAGGCCTTGGAAAATTTCTCACAGTTGAAGCTGCTGAATATGCAAGTAAACAAGATTAGTACCGATTGCACGAGTCTTCCCATAGACCTTGACAGAAATC
Organism: Phaethon lepturus; assembly: GCF_000687285.1. NCBI lineage: Eukaryota > Metazoa > Chordata > Aves > Phaethontiformes > Phaethontidae > Phaethon > Phaethon lepturus. Next base: position 76,136 of record NW_010529802.1, read on the forward strand.
AACTTCAAGTAAAATGTACAGGAAAAGTATCGCTTAAATGACATTTTGGTTAGTAAACATTAATGCATTTTATTCATATTAGTGATTTTTAATTATAGTTTTAGTTTTGTAAACCACCTCAGGTTGTCAGAGTGCTGGATTGACTGTTGCGTTAACTAATAAATGCTTTCAAAATAATATTTCATTAAGTTCAACATCAGACTTTTTCCAGATTTGACATTTAATTCAGCGAGCCCAAATCCCTATGAAATGGGATCCAAAATTCAGAGCAATCATACCTACAAAACCTATTTGTGGTTACACATTTTCCTAAAATGTATTATCACCTAACCAAACTTCACTAGATTCTCTTCTGATGTTACAGGAGTTTGGTTTAGTTGATTTGCTTTACAAAGACTTCTTTATGAGAAACAGACATTTTGGAAATGAAAATAAGTATTTAAAATTTTTATTCACAATGGCAGAAAATTTACAAAATCCAAAATCTGCATGTCAATGAATGCACCAGCTGCACAGCAATGTTAACTAGATGTGGAAGTTATTGTCTTAATTATAGTAATTCAAAGATGGAAGCAATTTTGTAAGCTTTAGCACTACCAACAACAGGGATAATTAGTTCTCTAAAATAGATAAGAATAAGTAAGCATCTGGTTCAACTGGGTTTTTTTTCCACATTCAAGAATAGTTTAAAAGTTATTCATCCTAGAATAACTGGGGGGAAAAGTGTTATTATTCATGGTGTAGGTTTGGTGGTTTGCACATTCCTACAACAAACACTTCTTCTATTCTCTTAAAAGAAATACAGTTGTGCTCACTTAAGACTTGAAGGATGGAAGCACCAGTCCAACAAGCAACTTCTTAAAAGATTGCAGACAGATTCTCCATCACAACAGACACAGAACTCTTCCCAGTGTCACCCAGGAAAACAGCACGTACTTCCTGTCTTTAAGTCCCATGAGCATGGAAACATCCTTGATTTCCTTTTTTTTTTTTTTTTAAGCTTCCTTAATTTAGGATCCCTTCCTGGTTGCCTTGTCCAGACTAAACGACTAAGGATTCTTTCTCCAGTGCACTTCTAGACAAGTCTTTTCCTGCCATCCAATCCTCTATAAGGTCAAGCCCCAACTCCTTGCTGACTTTGAGACTGGGTCGCAGTATTCCTGTTTCCCCCATTTTATCAAAGAATTTCAAACAGGACTGAACTCCAGAACCTAAAGAAATTTAGCCTTAAGTTAAAATAATAACAAAAACCAACTGCATAAGTGCAGGATCCTCTTCCACAAGAAGCTTGTATGGACTATGTTACTACAACCATGACGACTACAACCAGAGAAACAGAAGCAAGTTGTCCAACAAGCCAGGCTCTCCTCAAATTTGTGTCACTCGCTGTTTTGAAGCTCATGAGAGGAAATAAACTGGACAAATTAAGTATTTTTTTATAACTGGACACTTTGCTCCAAGTTTTCTGTTTTGCTGCAGTGATAGTTATACCAGGCTGCTGCAGATTCGCTCCATGTTCAAGGGTGTTTGTTCCACATCAGGATGAAAAGCTTCATCCCCCTTCCTCTTTGTTTTTAATGTTTTTAATTTCTAATGAAATTCATATTAATCCAGATATGTGCAATGTATGAGCTGCTTCAGAGGAAGAAAGTTTGCAGAGTCATCTATAAGGTATGAGAAAGTCTTCTTGGAAAGTGAAGACAACATGACTTTGCAATGAAACAAGAGAAAAGTCCTGCCTGTGTGGTTGAAGCTTTTCCCTTCCATGTGACAGTAAGATGTTAAGGGGTGTTCCCATGCCTCATGCTGGTAACAGTAAATTAGAGTCACTGTGTGGATGACTGTGGAAAGATGCAAATTCTGCAAGACAAGGAGCACTGAGATAAAAGATGTAGTCAACTTGTGAAATATGGGCTGCACTTCTGTACAAATATCCAAAAAAGAGCATGGGGGTAAAAAACATGAAGAGCGATCCAAAAAAGAGCATGGGGGGTAAAAAACATGAAGAAAGTGTTTCT
>NW_010529802.1:78184-98786 GCF_000687285.1 Phaethon lepturus
CACACATTTCAGCATGCTAACACACACATTAACTGAAGTGAACAAGGAGTCGAGCAATGCAAGATTTGCAAAGCATGCGGTAAGTTAGATAAAGACTGGTTCTTTTGTTTTAAGGGAAATTAAGATCTTAGTACTTGGGAATTAACTTATTGCATGAAAGACCATTTTCCTTTCATCTAAAACAAGTTATATGTTAGATAAACCTGTCTACTTCATTTAGAGCTCAAATTCAAGCAGCAGCATCACCTCAAGCTAAGAAATCACAAAAGAAAAGGCTAAAATTGCCAGTTAACACCAAATTTATGTCTAATTTGCCTAATGTTTGAGGCTCGTGCACACCTGCTTACACACTGTATGGCCCAAACCTTTTGCATTATTAACAACATAAGAACAAGTCTGCAAAGCCAAACAAAATTAAATGTCACAATAAATTACAATGACTGGTATAGCCATTCTCAACTAAATCAAGCCACTTTATTCTGAAATATTCCTCCCTCCCCAAATACACTCCAAATGTATCTTTGTTCTAATATGAAAAGGAAAAAAAAATTAAAAATCTCTGATTATGGAAGAGAGGCCCCAGAATAAATATAGGCAGTATTTAATGGAAGAAAACATACACCGACCTTCTCAAGCAGTACTATCTCCTACTTGTGTTATGCATTATGCTGCCATGAAGTTACTTCACAAAGTGTGAAAGGACGATTTAATGAAAACTAAGCATAACTGCATACTTTCATTTCCCATTTCCTCCAACTCCATTATTAAATGCTTCACGTAGCATAACTGCTTTTTAAACAAGTCTCTACTCAGCAATTCTCACGGAAGATAGTTTATCACATTTTTTTCCTCCAAAAAATCCAAGCAAACAAATTCAAGAATGAAATGACAAAGTGATTTTATATTGTTTCAAATCTTTTAACTGTGGAGCTTACGATGATATACGTGTGTAATACAACAAACCCATTCTAAACATTCTCCCCAAAGATTCATCCAGAAAACTAAGCATACGAGCTAAAAATGAAAATAAAGTTTTCCAAGATTCAAAGTGAGCAGGTTTAATATAAATCTTGCATAAACTAATACAAAAAGTCACTCAGTTGCTTTGTAGCACACAATATGAACAGTTCTCTTCATTTTGTTTCAGAATGTTTTCTTAGTTTAAGTATCAAAGACTGTTCCACATTAGCTCTTTATCAGCTAATTGCAGTTTCAAACCTCAGCGTAAGGATAAATTACATATCTAATTTAAAAGCTATTCTAACAATACATTATTTTAGAAATAATCTCCAAATCAGACTGTGTCAATGTAGTTGCCTTTTCTGCATCGAGCACAGATTTTCACACAGTCATGCAGTAGAGTAATAACCAGGGTGGGAGCACTATGAATGTAAATGGGACTAACATGTTTGCAATCAAATTATTTGCCAAATTTTAAAAATACATATTCTGAAGGTTAGACCAACAAAATCGATACACATGGGTGACAAAAATCTACACTTTTCCTGTGTCAAATACTCCAATCAAAAGGTAATCTTTCCCCTAAAAAACAGCATCCAGGGTTTATTTTCTAGTGATGATTCACAGCCAAAAAACTTTTCAATAGGTTTTATAGAAACTCATAAAAGATGATGTGCCAACGATACTTTTGTAACTACAAAAATTTTCACAACTTAAAGGAGTCAAAAAGCTATTCCTCTAGTTCATACAAATTGTCAGGTCTGACCAGTCTTAAATTATTGCTGGATAGGGGAAATACCAGCACAGACACTACTCTAAGGAAACTCTAGTACAGATACAGTATGGGAAATTAAAAGAAAAAAACCTGTATCTACTTATCTATCTGTATCTAGCTCTGAATGCTGCCCTCCCTACAAAAAAGGGAATGTAGAAATACTTGTAGCTCAGCAGATCCCAAGCTGAATCGGCTTAGTTCATAGGTGGAAAGCAAATCTCCCCATCTGTCAAGCCAGCAGCACCACTGGTTTGCCCTGAGTACTCCTCACTGCTAGAGCTGACTATTCCCAAACTGTAGTGGAAGAGGTGGAGAGGCCCTGTGCTCTCCTCAGCTCCACTGGAAAGGTTTTGCCCTGTTGGTGAGACTCATCTTTCCAATTACGGAGATTAACAATAACAACCCTACTGAAGAGTTTCAGGTTTTGTGCCTGCTTGGCAGAATTTTATGCTTATTTTATGCTTTCATACTTGCTGGAGCTACAGTCGTAATTTGGCTTTTAGGCAAACTCCTAGGCTAACGATTGCTGGGCCATGCTTCCATCCCTGATGCTAATGCTATTTAACAAACAAGCCTTACTTATTGCCACCCTCAGCTCTCCAAGGGGCAAGATGGACAACATCAACTTTCCTAAGAACCATCCAGCATATTTAGCTTGCAAGCACTTTCCAATCCATTAGAGTACAGAAAAGCCTGAATAGAACACGGTACCGTATCTGGACCAATATGCCAGAAGAGCAGACACCAGGGAGGGTATGTTCTTAGACAATAAATCCACTCGCCAAGTCCTCATCTACAATTCCTCACCATTTCAGGTAGCGTTGGGTAAAATCATCATCCCTCAATTTTTCAGTTCTATACGTCTTTTGACAGAAAGTCTTCCTAGATATTTTGGATTTATCATAGAAGCTAAGGGAACCAAAATATCTGACTTTAAAAAAAAAATCCACCAAGGTAAGCTGCAGAATATATTATCATGCTTTGCACCACTGGTACGTCGACTCCTTCATCCCTCCTACCCTTCTGACCCATGCATCGCTCCAACCATCACCTGCCACGAGAACCATTTTCTTTTATCAGACTGGGACTGGAGCTCTCCCTTTTCGAACTTTGCAGAGCTTCAATATAAAAAACCCAATATTTACTGAATAGGTAAATAATTCACAAGTTCATCCCCTATAGCAAAATATAATAGATAATGATGTAGCTCCAGAAAATCAAAGTCTCAGTCTCAATTTGCCAGCCTTACAATGACACTTTAAATTTATACTTTGGCCTCTGAACTAAAAGGTGAGAGTGTACTTTCTATTTTCACTACACAAGACCCTCCCCTTTCTATAGCAATGTTTCCTAACTCTTAGCAGCTTCTTACAAACAAAAACACCACTCCAAAATCAGCATCAACTTAGCAACATTTCTTAATAAGGACAAGTTACTTCTAAAGACAGTCCAATGAAAAAAGGTTTTTCAAGAGGGGAAAAAACACTTTCCTGTGAAAGGATTAAACTATGTGTACATATGCACACACAAACATTCAGCCTCCAAAGGCCTTCAAACAGAAGCACTGAAAACAATTTGCTGCTCATTATGTTTGCCACATGCAAAGATGGAAGAAAAATCCTCAAAAATACCTCTAAAAAATACAAGCAATGCATGAAGGTGCTAAGGTAGGCTGATGATAGTCTAATGGACATATTAGGAAATTACACAAGCTTAACAAAACTGCAATCTCAGCAAGTAAGCTACAAAACTTTTGACATTTCTTCAGGATTAAGCTGCCTTACAAAGGAACGTGCTGTGCTTTGCCTGTCTGGACTCAACAGGGGCTGAGCAGAGCTGTTCCCTACCAAAGCAAGATAAAGGTGAGATGCGCATGCTGCTTTAATCCAAAACAGATATCAAGAGATAATACATATTGCTCTGTTTGTTCCCCTCAGCTCTGCGAGAAGAAATGCTGCTTGCGATCCTTCTAATCAATACATTCATTGAATGGCAGAGGGGGAAAAAGGATAATAGATAAGTGCTGGCTCTAAATGTCAAAGAAGTTGACAGACAGGAGCTGGAGTTCTGTGGACGCTGAACATGCTCAGTGTAGCAAGTAAAGCTGGTACAAATTCATGTAGAGAGATACATTACACTGTTGCAAATAAAGTATTCAGTTATTTGGTCTTTACTCATTTTATGGAGGCAGGTCTGTCGATAAACCATTGCCTCAAATAAAAACAACAAACTTAAAAGACATGAAAAAATTACTCACAAAAGTGCATTAGATAACTATACTGCAGCATATATCAGACTAAATAAGCAGCCTACTTTAAAATAATAAGAAAATACGCCTGTGGAAGGCATTTCGAGTTAATGGGGCAAAGAAAGCGCAAAAGGCAGCAGAAGAGGGGGAGGCCCAGGGTGCGGATCCTACCCTGGCACAAAGAGCAGCCCTCAGATCTCCAGCGAGGGTACGTTTCTGGAACAATCAAGCCTGATTACATGTTAAACCTCATTCTTTTGTGTAAAGCTTACTTGCTATCTGAGCCAAATGTTCATCATCCAATAGCTATCAATTTTTCATACAAGGATGGCTGTTCCAGTTTAATAACTATGCAAACACATACTACAAATAGAGACACACACAGTGTTTTGAAATCTTAGCAGCTCGAAGCTGAAACAGTCATTCACAAAACTAAGCACAAGAAAAACTCAAACATTAAAAGCCAGGAGCTGAGAGGTAAAGCTTGCTGCAGTACATGCCGAAGGGTAAAGCAATTCTGCCATCACCTAAGAAAGTATCCTTGTTTTAAAAGCTATTCTACTTAAGAGGGCTGAAGATTAAAATCAATATCAATTCCACTTACACTAAGGTGGTGGAGAGCAGTAAGTACAACCACATGAATGTATCAAGAATAAATGGATGGTAGCAGCGATGACAAAAAGGAATCATAAAAGAAATTAGGAAAAAACTAAATCTTTGTAAAATCACAGAGCCATAATTTACACAGCTATTAAAAAAGAAGATATTTAATAAATGCACCTCTTCTAAAATTGGATCAGAATGCAAATGAAGAAACCACTAAAAGCTTTTTGAATGCTTTATGTACTTATTGGTAAATAAAGGAACTAGAAACAGGTAAATATTATTTTTACAAGTGATACTAGAAACAGGTAAATATTATTTTTACAAGTGATGTGTAACAAACTTTAGCACAAGCTTTACAAGTGATACTAGAAACAGGTAAATATTGAAAGACAAGACTGTTAAATATAATTAGCCTACTTCTGTATGAGCAAAAGATTGTTGTAAAATACATTTCTGGGAGCCGGGTATTGTCATATCCCAGCTTTCTTGCTATACCAGTTCTGTTCCACCACAAAGTCTAAAACCAGCATGGCCAGCAGGAAACCAAATGAGCCCCGTGAAAATCGCAGAAAATACAAGAATGAAGACACAAAGACAAATGCAAACACTTACAGAAAGTCAGGTCTTCAAATTCCATAGCAATCATGCTTAATTTAAATTAAGTCTGCTAATTATAAAATACTCATTTACCATGCAATCAAGATTGGAACAAAATTAAAGGACAGGAAAACACACAACATACTGGAAATAAGTAATTTCAAATGCCACCACAGGATTCAAGGTAGTTTCCTTAGAGATCAAAGATTCAGGGAAAGACTATTCTCATATGTGCTTGCAGAACATTTTAATCTACAGAGGCTGATGTCTCTTTGGGTCCCGGCGGCTCTCCTCTAGTACATGCTTACTGGCAGCGTCTTATGATACAAAAGTAACTCCTTCAGCATCAAATAAAACACGTGAAGTGATGTTTACATCTTTTATTTGTTCTGAAGTAGTTTAAGTGATATGCTTAGTACTACGTAAACACAGCAGGCAGTAATGGATATGGGGAGACTAATGCAAGCATCGTACCACTACATAAGCATAGCATTTGCTTAGATTTTCAGTACATGACTATGGTTTTCCTTCGTATAAAATATCACAGTCGAATACCAACTCCTCAAACATAGATCATGATTTATTAAGCTTACAATCTCAAAACACGTCCAATTTACCGTGCAGCATTGCGTAAAACAATAGCCAAGAGAGACTGGTATCAGGTGCTTGGATTTCACATATGGTATAAGGGCTCCTCCACGCAGAACTCTTAAGCATTCCCCTTCTGAATCCCAATTCTCCGGATCCTTCTACCTTCAGCTCATGTACCAAGAGCAAGCACACCAGAACAGTCTTTAAAACTAAACTTTTAAGAAGCTTGGAATAAATTATGAGTTTTCACTACTGCAGTGCTTATTATTTTATCTACAAATCTACTCTAAAGAGTGCTTAGGTATTACTCTGCAGTCCTCAAAATAATAGGAAAAAAATAGTGCTATGGACTGGGAAAAACTATTCAGGGAATATCTGATAATTAGCTATAAATGTAGGATCAAATCACTTCAAAGGTGTTCTCCTTAACGCTTTGAAAAAACTTATACTTTCTCAGTATGGTAATTGAGGTGGTGGTCAATATTAAGTGTTCAGCAGTTGGTTGAAAATGAAGTTATTTGCCTCCAGGTAGGTGTATGGTGACAGAAGACAACATGTCATATGCTGTTGCTCTCAGTTCCTTAAATAAGGTCTGCTTTTTATAAAAAACACTTTGTCCTAAGGTGTACAGTTCCTTGTTAAAAAACAGCATTCGGCTGCCATTAAAATAACAGGAATTCCAGAGAATATCTCTCTTAGTTTGCTCCTTACCACAACCCAGCACCTCTTCAAAGAAAAACAAGGACCCGCAAAAAGTAATAGCATGGCATGGGTAAAGGTTCCTATATCTATAAGTACATCCCAGAGCTTTAAGCTGTTGAGTGCTCTGGATTTAAAATTCACTTGTCAGAGACAAAACAACAGTTGAAATAAGCAGATGTACAGACTTTGTAAGGATTCTAAAACCCAAATCTGTCTACTTCAATTAAACACAAGAACTGCACATTCCCTGGCCAAACACATGCCAGTACGTACTTCTACTGTCTCATTTTCTATAGTAGCACTGATCTCTGTGTCCTCTGTGAAGTTCAGAATCTCCCTTCTCCTCCTACCTCTTCTGAAACCAGCCTCTTTCTCCAATTTTTTTTTCTTGCTTAATACATCAGTGTGAAATTATTTTATATTCAGCCGCCTCCTTCATGAGAAGGATCCAAATAATTCATGAAATCATCTACAATTTATGTGTTGCTTGGTTTCCTCTCCACAAAAGTTCTGACTTGAAAAACTGGTTTGTCCTGGGCTATAGCCAAGTGTTCATACAAGAGAGTTTCCTTCTGAACAAAGAGCCTTCAAGGCTTAAAACTTCAGTGTTAACCCTGTAGGACACTTTGGGTTTTAGCCTAGGAGGGAAACAGCCAACAGTATTGAAAATTAATTTAAAATCTGATTTACACAGAAAGAATCCCAAATAAACTAGAAGTTACAAACAATCCAGGTGTATTCTCTGAATCACGACACTCATTTTGGATATTAGGAGGACCTTCCTTCCATTCATGGCACACCAGTCTCTTTCATTGTATTTAAGTAGCGCAAATATCCCATAATGGAGATTGTACTAGAAGCTCCCCAAAACTCATCTATTAGTGAGCAAAATGTCCACTACATTTTCATGCAATCCAAAAGACTATTCTCATAAAGAGCTTTTCAAGAGCTTTTCAGAAGATAAGGTAGATTTTTTTTCCCTCCCAGCCCCCCCCGCCATGTTTTTGTCCTAAGGCCATAGTGAAATACTGACAAAAGTAATTTGAATGAAATTTCCTCTCCTATTAGGAGTGTCAGGAGGCCATTTAATACACTGAGCTAGGTAAAAAAATTGGAGCTTAATATTATCAAAAGCATCACATTTCCAGGTCTTTCACATCCTTCCCAACATAAGGGAAACATTTCTTACTTTATTCATTTGAGCAAGGAAATGTGTGGCGTGACAGCTGTCACTTTAAAGTTAATTATAGCATAGGCTCACATTTTTAAGATTAGCTTTATGTTACCACAAAAAAGTAAGTATTCTGCTAGCGTCAAACGAATTGTTTTTCTTCAGAGTGACAATGTATATATGGAGGAGGTGGCATCCTTCTGACACACGCAGCTTTTAATGTCAATCTCGATGAATCAGCATAAAAAAGACACTGAATACATTTGAAGGAATATGTATGGACTCGCTGCCTAACACAGTCCTGTTATGGTAGCTTAGAAGTTAGCATGAATACCCTAATGCATCAGAAAGCACCATTTATGTGCTCTTGGCCACCTGATTATTTCCCGCTCATTCATTTATATCCCAGTGAATGGTGGTTTCTCATATTGTTTGTGAATATTTCAATAATGAAGAGCATTTTTCTTAGTTACCAAGGAACTGTTTCTAACAAAATACAATGATTTCCATAGAATCACTGACATTAGAGGTGTCTTGCAACTTACAAGTTTGTTTTACACTTTAAGGGTAGTTAATTCCTGTGATTTGTAACAAATTACCAAATTACTGCATCACTGATGCCCTTTCACTGAAAGGAAAAGTGACGAAAGAGAATTAGAGCATCAATGACAATTGCGGACACAAAACCAGCATGTCCTTCCTACCAGAAATCCACCTTCGTCATGCCCCAGCGTTATCTTTCAAGTCACTTCAATACACAGATCTCCCCTGTCTTAACTTTGCAAAAAGAAAGTCACTAAACAAAAGTGAAATTATTCAAATCCATAAACACAGCTTGTTCCACCCAGACAGGATTAAACTGCTGAAAAAATGAGGAAACATTAGAAATCACCATTCTAAGTAAGTTTTTCAAGACCAAACAAACACCCACTTGCACAAATCTACACTGCTGTTAATAATATCAAATTGGAAGAGTATATTCAAGATATGCCCAAAGCACAAACAAAAGGATTTAAAAACAGAGACATTTAATTTAAATACGTCAGAATGATGCTTTATCTTTCCATAATCCAATTTCGATAGGTAATGCCTCAGTACAGCTGATACTAGAATACCAACCTCATGTGACCTTTGAACCAAAGGATTCTCATTTTTCTTCTATAGTTTACAGTCATAAATATCTATACAGAACCAGTTTGACAGGTAAATCTGATTTATGTTTATGTGACCCCTCCCATGACAAACTTATGTTTTTGCAGTTTGCTCTTGACTTTATCCTTCCGGGAATATGCTCAAGAAGAAACAATCCAGCCACTTTGACCAGAGGAGCAGATGGTTCACTTTTAAAGTACCATTAGCTGCAGCAAGAATCCCACCAGCTGCACGAGAGAGCTCATTTCAACATAATGTATCAAGGAGAAAAAGGAGTCCTTGCCATTTGCCTCCTAATGCAGGAAAAGCCATATGGGAGTGAAGCCCTTTAGGATTTTTAGTACATATCAGAAGCCATCATTATAGAGATATGTGCCATAGAGTCCAAATACCACTAGTAACCCACTCTTGTGATGCAAAAACAAATTAAAAACTAAGAGATACTGAAGGTGAAGAAGCCCAGAATTAAGAGCACACAAGCTATCACAAATGCAGTGGGACTGTAGATAAGTTTTACAAACAGGTCAGAGGAAAATTGTATCAAATATTTGACAGAGTAAAAAACTCTCTGCTGCTAAAAATGACCAAGAGTGCAATGCTACAGACAAAATTTAAATTGGAATCATAATTTTGAAAAGTAAAAAGTTTACTAAGAAGTGAACATTATGCTTTGAAAGGGGGACAATTAAAATGGAAAAACATTTATTCATTTAATAATACAGTGCTTCATTCCAAGTGCCCAGATGCCACGATCCTGAGAACATTAACACATAGAAACGCCCAGGTCCCAGCACTGCAACGCACCAGATGTACAGTGACTACTCTCACAGCCCAGATACTCTTGGGAGCAAACTTACTACGTACGTGTACACATGTTTTCAGGACTAATGCCTGTGCAAGAATCACAACATAACAGTGTGTTGTATGAACTAGCTGATTTATCCCAATACACGTAAGACCAGCCCAACCTGCCCACCCATCTCCCCTAAGATGGTAGGCAAAGAGCTGGCAGGCCACCTGCAGGGCATGGCAGAAGGTGATATTCCCAGCAAACTGTCATACACGCTCAAATATTTCATTTCTAAGGCTGACTGAAGGCTGTGGTTTCCATGCTGTGAGAAATAGGATTTCCACCACATGATTTCATGCAGCTCCCCTGTTATGAATCCACATAGAGCTGTTTGATCTTTTTGAAATATCTAATACTTACTTATGTGATTAAATCAATAAAAAGTCATCTCTTTTCCATTAAGATGTGCAGCAGATTTGCAGATCAATTTCTTCCTTTTTGTACTTCAAATACTAAGAAATAAATGGAATTGTAACTTTTGAGTAGGAGTTTTCTTGCCAAATATTGCACCCAAAACCTTGTTAGTATCTCTCAAATTGTTTCTGTCCTTGATATCTAATTTTAAATTCAAGATGGCACACTAACAACATATTCAAAAATAAAGATACTTTATTTTTGTTATGAGAAACATGCAGGTGTCCACTTTATATGAAAGTCCATAATTTCTGAATTTTCACAAAATACTACACCTTTATGCACACAGAACACAGTCTAGAATGGAGTAAGCTTTAGAAAAATGAAGTTCTGCAAGCAGGAGCAATAAACAAGTTGCTACATAAGCTGCAGGTCTAACACAGGTTATTTTCTTATGGAACAGTGTCCTCCTTCACCAAAGCCCCCTCTCCCTCACCTGCACTAACCCAACTCTGCTCCTCCCGGCTCTGCCCATCTCACCTTGCTCTCACAAGTCTCATTACACCACGCTGGTTTCATGCTGACCGGCTAGCAGCCAAGAAGCACGTGAGAGCCAAATTCTACCTACCCTATCCTTTGTAAACAGAGGCACAGGACAATAATTTGCCTCCCCAGCCAAGTTCAAGAAACCCATAAGGAAATACTGAGCTTTATCTCTAGCACTTCTGTTCTTCCATCAAACCACTACTGTACCCTCTCAATGACTTTGAAAGTTACTGCTGGGAGCAGAGAGATCAACACACAACCTGAATCTCAAGGAGCTCTTTTCCTTTAAAAACAGGCTAAAGATAACAAGTTGGACTTGATGATCTTAAAGGTCTTTTCCAATCTTAATGATTCTATGAAAACTTGTATTTGAAATAATAACATCTCTAATGCAATTCTTCGCAACTAAGATATAAATTTATTTAAGAAATCTTTCTTCATTGCCAGTAAAATTTCTAAAAATCACTAACTTTGATAAAATTTAAACCACAAAAGTGGAATGATAGCAGGAAATAGACTGCCCCCCCCAACATATTTCTATTTAGAAGCTACAATCCTCTCAAAAAAGATGAATTTCATTTCTGATAGCTGATGAACAAAATTTTCTCTAAAAATCAAATCAAAGCTTATATTCTGAGTTTAGATAGATTTTTAACTGTATCAAGAAATCAGCTGATGAGAAATTCTGATAGTAGCTGCAACCATTTACTCATAAACCTGAATATACTGCTTTAGTTGAGATTTACTCACCAATGTATTTGGTGAGTATCTACCATACTCATCAAGTCTACTCCTCCAGTAAGTTTTCAAGCTACATACGTTAAGCTCCACCGAGCACCTGATGAGAATAATTATGTTGATGTCTCCCAGTCTTGAAAGGACACCGCTGTACTACATCAGATCTGATACTGTTCATTAGTTCACACACTTCAATGTGATTTTATCAAAATCCAGAGAGCAGTGTGACTGCAAACACTGATCCTATTAACTACTACGTTAACATATTTACATCTCCCAGAAAGAAAAAAGCTAAAGGTATTAAAAATGACTTAAAATTTAAGGTTAGGCATATCTCTAAGAAAACTATGTGCTGAAAGTCAAAATATTTGCAAGCCTTGCCTAGTGCTGCCTATATCATAATAGTGTTTTTGCTACTTTGAATACTAAAGCAGCTTGTTCTCAGCAAAGCATCCATCCATCATTTTGTAGAAACAACCTTATCACATTCACATACTATGAGAAGTAAGGAACAATGCATTTAAATAAATACCTTTTAAAAGAATAATCAGTGGATCTGCACAGTATGATTTTTACAATGAATACAATTACAAATCATTAAGAAATAAAGAAATCATACCTAATGCACTAGGAATATGACCTAATCTGTCAAAAAAAAAGAAATCAAGCCTAAACACTATTAAAACAAGTAGCTTAGAAAAACATCATAAGAATTACTCGCAAAATCCTTAGATTACCTTTTGGATCGTCTCAACATGCTGGTAGCAGGCAGAGAGAAATTGGACAGCACTGTCCAAAAGGAGTCAGACATGATCTTTAAAAGCTTTCATTGCTGGGAAAATACAGCACAATCAAGCCACTAGCAATAAATAAGGAACTAAATAATACCAGTGACAGAGCCAATGCAAATTCCCTGTAGACCTTGCAAGCTGTTCCATTAATGCGAGACAGGCAGGCAAGCGTACATATTGCTGCTGTTTCCACTGCCTCCGTTTTCTCCCGACTCCATCCCTGCCTCCCTCCCTCCACCTTAGGAGGCAGTGCAAAATGAGATGTTTATTCCCTTCCTCATATATACACTTAAAAACTGGAGTTTGTTGTATACACAGCATACATGCTTTATATACATCTTTCTGTGTTCATCCAATACAATCAAAAGATTTTCAAGCAAGATCGTAACCAGGCTCTGTTTGCAATCCTGAACAACACACTGTTTTTAAGCTGTGCCTGCACAGAGAGTACCACTTACTGCCTATTTTGTGTTTTTATTTTGAAATGGTGGCCCTTCTGCTTCTTAACTACATGAGGCACGTGAGGGGCATTTTGCTTATTTTTTAAATTAACCTTCCATCTTTAAACAAATACCATCTTTCATCTTAAGTAAACCAAGTGGATTTCAAATTTTTTAAAAAATAAGCTTACAATGACACCTAAGATCAGTTTAAAAACAGAAATGCATTCTCCCCCGAAAGTCAACCGCACATACACGTCAGTCACCATAAACACGACTCCTACATAGCACCTGGTGCCCACAAAACAACTCAACTGGCTGAATTCTGACAACGAAACACAAGCGGGGCTCATGTGTGATGCACAGCAGAGATTTCCCACACACCCCCTGCCCATCAGCCACAATTTCACTTTTCCCCTCTTTGTGCCTGTAGAAGCTCCTTGCCATGTTTTTGCTTTTTCCAGGGTCTAAACAGAACCTTGTTGTAGCTGCCCTTTTTTTTTTTTTTTTTTTTAATTTCAATATGCAATCTATTTTCTTTCTATTGTGGCTTTTTTAAGCACTTCTGCCAATAGGAAAGTTAATGACGTTCTCATATTTCAGCCTTCTTGAGTGGCTTTTTATCACAGGCATGAGAAAGATGACAATCAACAGCTGGCACTGCCTTCCATGCACAATACAGCCCTTAAAAATTACACATAAATGTCTGGGAGAAAGAAATCCCAGTAGGCTCCCTTTAGCTTTCCACAGAATCACATGAAAGAATTAGATGGTCTTCAAAACTCACCATTAAATAATGGCACTTTTTTAATACATACATTTATCAGGAATCACAGTATCTGATTTAGCAAAGCATGACTTCCATCTGAGCTTCAACACAGGGAAATGTGATTTTGCATGCTGCAGAAACCGAATCTCTGTTCAACACAATCATCTCTTCTAGTGCTTTTAAACATTTGTATCAAATTAATCTAAATCACATTGTGGTTTGATTTCACAAAGTTAATTTAGAGTACCACCAGACAAAACTCTGCCATTATCTATTACTGATGAGAACGAATAAACACATTCATAATAGCACATAATAACATATACCAATCAAGTGTAGAAACTGAAGAACAGCATTTTAGCATTATGTTCAGGATATTATGTGACCTTTCAATTCCAATAAATGCTGGTATTGAAAACACATAAAAATACTCAGATTTACTCTGTCAGCTAAAACACGAATTGAAATTCCCGAGCAATAATGGGGGCAAAAAAGTCTTCAGTTAACTAACAAAATAAACCCATAACAACAAAAATAAATTCCGGTTTGCTTACAGTTACCAAATAAAATCACAGCTAAAACCCCTACATTTGTATTTGTTGTGGTTTTTTTGAAAGTGACTGGAAAATATATCACTCATGACATCACTGTACTCAGCACCAGCACTTTCACATCTCTTACACGAAGGACACGAAAAGGAGAAGCCATTTTAGGAGAACACTTGCCATGGGCATCAGCGACTGACTGCTCCACGCACTGTTAACCCAGTGAAACCCTGTCCCTCTTCCGCTGCTCATGGAGAATACAGGGCACCCCAAGGAGGCCAGGGAGAACGGGGCGTTTGCTATCATCTGAAACCTACCCATCCACCCATCTTGCTGTTTAACGTGGTTCTGCAGAGCACTTACCCAAGAACTGCAAAAGGCACTCTGGGAATTATAGAACACTGGTTCAGGAACAGCAGAAATTTCTTTAACACTTCATATTCCTGCTTTTCAAAATGCGTGTTCCACAGGCCAACAGCAAAATCTAATCTTGCAAATCAGCATCTGCAAAGCGCTTATTTTGGGACTGTCCCCAAACGTTAGCTAGAGTTCAGATTAACAAAAAAATGTGAAGACACCATACTTAGAGATGCAGTGTTTTTGCTAGAAAAACAGAAGAACACAATGGAACTGTCAAATACCTTTTAAAAATATGTCATGTCTTAAAATACAACAACGTCAACATCTGCACAATTCGCTTTTAGTTGTAACAAAAGTATGAAGCATACAGATTTTCTCACATCTACAATGGAATTGTAAGGAACTTCTAAGGAACTATAGTACTCTCCATGATAAGCAAAACATTTTGCAAAATTAGGACTAGAAACTTCTCACTAGTTCAAAAATATAGCCTTCTGCATATCAGAAAGCATGTCAGAAAAATAGCACACTCACACAAATAGGTTACAAGATGAGTTTTCTGTTTTATTTAACTTATGAGAACATTACTATGTCTCTGTGAATTCCCAATCCTGACCTATGCCAAGCCTGAAGAAAGCTCTTTCCTTCTAGAATTCTTCCACTCGCCTTTCAGGACATCCAGTCTCCATCAGTCTCCCTAATGCACACTCTCCCCTTCATGTCCAGTTTGTCCTCAGAAAAGACCACCTGCAGAACTTTTCGGCAGCTCCTGTGACAATGGAGTATTTCTCTGCTGACCAAATGTGTGGTTTCCAGGGCCCTCCTAACCACATCCACTGGACAGTTACAAATAGCCAATGTCAAGGAATTCCCCTATTTCTCATCTTTACCGTTACCAAAGTAGGACATTAATTAAGCCTGATGTTAAATGAGAATGCAGTTATGCAAACAGTCCACACAAAAGTCATTACTTTCTGGATTTTATTCACAGCAGCTGCATTTATCATTAAATAAATTCACCTGGTATAAGATCACCTTCTTTTTAATAAAATCTGTCATTTTAAAAGTAAGCTGAACTCCTTGTAAAGTTTGAAGTGGTACCAAGGAGATCATTGAGGTAATTTTGAAAAAGAATATCCCAAAGGTCAAAACTCTTGTGACTGACTACATTTTAAGTTAACTATGTATCAAGAAAAGTTCCCACAAAATATTCTTGAGCATATTTTTTAAATATTTCAACCAGGATGAAGCTTGTAGTAGCCTAGTAGTTTTCAAATTAATGAAGTAGTTACATTGCATTGTCTCACATAAATACCTGATACTTTCAGACTTAACTTTTTTGAATGCCATATAACTTTTTTTAACAGCCTTAGAACCACAAATTATTCATTAGAAATATCCAGAAATTAAAACTGTTTTACTAGCAAAGCTAAGTTGTTTGGAGGAGTCACAAAACAGAAAATACATGTCTTCTCTATAAAGATAATATCGATTTTATCTTAGACTTTAAATGGCATACCCAAGAAGCACAGAAAATTATTCTACTATAAGTAAGCATAAGTTAATGTAGATGAACTGGAGAGATATCTGCTCTATACCACTAACAATATAGTTTTGTGTAACGCGTAAAAGCTCCAGCAGAAAACTTTGGTCTTTCAATACAAAGAAAGAAAAAAACGTTCTTCCTATATGCTGCTAAAAAAGGAGGGTTCCTTTAAAAAAAAAAACAAAAAAAAAAAAAACAACATGGAAGATATGTGTTGAGCTATTTGGGGCATCATTATTATTTGAAGAGTGACCTACGCAAATGAAGAACAGATTGTCTTTGAGCAGACTGCAATCTCAAGTCATGTAAGTAACAGTCTGAGGAAAACATTAAGCTGAATGTATCTTTAAGGTTCATTTTTCTATCCTTATTTGCTAGATTACACAATCTTAGATTTCTTCCTTTTTTGGCAGAAATTGCCCTAGCTCCAGAAATCACCAAGCCAACACAGAACTGAAGAGCCGTACTCTTCTACTACAGTGGTTCAAGCAGATTTCAATTGCTTCAATTCAATTATACCTCTGTATAAAAGGGCTCCCAATGACACATTTATCCAAGATTAAACTAAGAACTCATGGCCAAGTTTTCTGGGGGTGACAACCAAACTTCCCTCTGGTGTGCATTTCCCATGCAGGGAACATCCTAGTGACTGCACTAGTTAATGATTCGAAGCATCAAAAACATCTATTGAACGGAGGCAGAATTAGCCATCAGGCACTGCACACGCACGTACCTGAATAAAAGCTGCCAGCTTCTCATATAACTTTAATCTGGCACAGTTACTGAATTAACAGGGGTTGCCATCATAGTGGATAGCCTGAAATGCCATACAGTACAGTATCACTGCACAGTTTAAGCATAAGCAACTGCTCTGATTTCATAGTCCTAAAACAACTCTTAGAAAATTGTACTCAGATATAGAGGATGTTAACTACAGCTGTATCATCACAATTAGTATTTTCTAAATTAAAACACTACAAATAGTGATAAGAAGCAAGCACTGCTAAAACACAAAGTTAATTGTGAGCAAAATCCTATGAATATTTAATAAGAAAGATTCTTTCTTTGTATTTCTGTTTACAAAAATGTCACTTATTAGTATGCTAATATTCCATACAACACTATTCTTTCCAAATAACACTAGTAAGATGTTTGGCAACTTCAATATAACATAAGCTTAGCATTATTTCAAGCTCACAAAATTGATGATTGGTTTCAGATGCCATGGAAAGGTCAATTATCCTCTTTAAATAAGTTACTAGAACTTGCATTCTTTCCAAAAAAAATCCCTAGCCCTGTCTTCCTCACGTGTGATTCAAATGTCAGTGGTCTGATTTAATCAAATGTAACCTCAATCTGTGATTCAAAGGCCATAAAAAAATGAGAAATGTTACTTGAGAAATAACAATACTGAACATCAGTTCTGAAAATTCACTTCATGTTTATACAGAAATCTTCTAACATTTTATCCAAAATGTTCTTGAAGGCACTCAGTAATACTTGCGAGAATAACCTCAACGTCCTCATCCAAAGATTTTCCCCCCTCTTCACCAGCCAAAATTTATCCAGAGGAAAACATAGATTGAGCCTACTGATGCCACCGTAGCATTTCTTCATCTTTATCATGTATTATTTATCACAATGCACTTAAAACTTTCTTTCTAACCTGTAATGCAGTGTCAATGAATTCACTGTGCAACAGCATCTCCAAACAGATATCTTAATCTCTTCTCTTGCCACTCCAACCTGCGTCAGCCTCTCCACGAAGAAGTACAGCACTTGCATCAGCTTCAGTTCTCTGCAGAATTCTCCCACCTCTGGCTCCCTGCACTGAGTAACAAGACCAGGCTATTGCTAAATTCTCCTGTAACAGGGCTTTTGTATATGTCCCAAAGAACTGTAACACACAGTCCTTGGTAGACAATGTCCATAACCCGTTCCAACAAGACTGCTGCAGCAAAGCAGATTTGAAAAAGCAAGTGTTATTACCCTCCTTTTTACAGGGAAACTACAATGCAGAGCTTAAAGGACAAATTAAGAGAAAAAACAGCAAGCAAAGGTGGTTGGCACACTTTGTGTCTTTGCCAGGGACTGAGGACTGATGAAGAACTACCAAGTGGATGGTTAAAAACTAAACCAAGGCAACACACAAGTCCTTAAGGTAAAATGAACAAAGCAAACAGCAAAGAGAGGGAACGGGTGAATTAGAGGGCTTTTTGTTACTCAGATCACAACTAATAGCTCAGAACAGCAAAAAGTTCTCCCCTCGTCTATTCAAGACCTTAAGCTTCCAAGACCCATCTCATGGCAGCAACCTGGGCAGACACTGTGCCAAGGATCAACATGGTGCCTCCAGGCTCAGGGCTAGACTTGGTAACAAGCTAGCAGGGCGTGCTTTCCCCTACCCAACAGCATCTAACACCAGCTCTGGCATCTGATTTGTGTCTAGGTATAATTCAGGCTGTTTGCCTCGACCTGAATCTCCAGTGCAGGACCTTCCACTCCGCAGCTTGTTTCCCCATTTCTTGGTTAACACACTTAGGCTCAGTTGAAATGCTGAGGGTATTGGAAAGCCCTTGCATTTACCACGGCTTTTCTGAGACAAAAAGCTTATTTTGTAGGATGTTGGCTAAGAAGAGTTATTCTGGGAGCAAGGGGAATGCTAATGTAATGAACAGACTAAGAGGATGAATTTTACATTTTCAAGCATAAATTCTTAATGAAGTTAGAGCATGGGATAAGAATAGACTTTACAAAATAAGCCATGGTACAGAAGAGACATGAGAAATCAAAACCATGCTTGGGAAACATCATGAGTGCTGCTATATAAAAAAAAAAAAAAAAAGATAAAAAGTTCATCCAATTTTAAAGGCAGAACTACATCCTAATTTGGCCATGATTTTTTAACAGAAATTGGTCCCTATTTTAGTTATTCCTTTGGAATAATATGAATCTTCACAGCAAAAGCTTAGCTTTTAATCTTAAAGTCTGGGAAAGCCATGATAACATATCATCAACCAGCAGGCCAACAGACTACTCAAGGTTGTGAGCCTCAGAGAAATATCTAATGTACAAGCCAAAATGAACATGAGAACACGCCTGGAACACCAATTTTTATATGACTATACATTGATACATCTCTATAAACTGTTTTACAGTAATTCTGGGAAACCCACAAAGGTGACACATTACAAAAGCAACATTCCCTAAAATATACATAATATTTAGAAGCTCTTCTAACAAAGATATTTATTTTATATATAAGACTTCTACCCTGTATGTCTCCCTATATATCAACAGGGACATACAAGTTAGAGGTCTGGAACACAGAATCGGATTTAATAATTTAAGATAAATTTGCCCAAATTGAATTCTCTGCATTGAAATAAAGTACAGAATAGACAGATATGGAACTCTCAATGATTTCTGCAGTCTCCAGAAAAAATTTCATTTTCAAATACTAGAAACAATATTTAAGTTAGCAATGCTAAATCTTACTACACTCTACTGTAACACATTAAAAATGGCACAATCTAAGCTAATACAGCAAGCAACAAAAATATGTAACAGAATTGCTCATTTTTTAAATAAATATGACTTACATAGCCCACCTCAGCAATGAGCTTTTAAACCACCTCAGATAGAAAGAAAAAAGAAAGTGTAGATAAGTGGGAATATTCATCTTATACTCACTCTACTTGCTTCTCTTCCAAATTCTAATTAGCAAAGCCAGCATTATACATATCTTGTAGATCAGAAGGAAGAAAAAAATCAAAATTTAAGCAAAATTTATGCCAATTTTTCTGTATTTTCTAATAAAACCAAATTTAGGCTTCTGCCCTGCCTATACAAATGCAGCTAATAAGCAAACAATATTCCCCGCTCTTCAAATTATTTGGTACAACACACAAACTACTAAACAGATAAGCAGAGACAGCATAGATCATGCATGCAAATGAACACCACCTGCTTGTCCAAAGAACATACTTTCTGCAAAGAAAATCTGACTTGCAAAGTTATTAAATAGTGTACTTTTCATAACACCAACCACTTACAACAACAGTACGTAAAAAGTAGACTGTGGCCTTCTACGGTGTAGTCTGCAGCTACCCTTATTTTTAATAAGAAGAGGAAAGTTGCAGAAGCGACAGGTCACAGTTTTATGATCCATCTTGGTATTAGCGGAGGCTGTGCACACTAAGCCACGGGGTACATGCTGGAACACGTCCCCATGGGCTGTTCCTCTATGTCCTAGATGAATGCAGCTGTAATCAACTCAATTTTGCGCAAATTAATTGCAAGTTCTCTGTGAGGGCAATGCAGACACTCCTGACTTAAAGGAACACTTTTGGTCAATATTTTGTGTGTTGACTCACTTGGAAAGTCGGGCATTTAATGATTTTATTCTTAAGAATCTTCCACTTTCTTGGAAGCAGAATGGACAAACGGATTAAAAACAAGCATGGAGGAAAGCTGACAAAGATTTTTATCAGATTTCTTTTGGTTGAACTTTTTTCTCCTAAAAATTTGCTGAGAATTATACCTTGACCTGATCTGTTGCCATTTAAATTTCTCATCTATTGACAAATAAATCTCAGAATCACAGGAACACAAAAATAGGAACAATATAATAAAGAGCACAAAAAATAATATTCACCTTCTCAGGCAAGCTGTAACCCAAACATGCATTATCACTTCTACTTGTGCAGCAGGTCTTCTAATAGACTCAAAAGTATTAGTTCTGCAACTTTTTTTTTTGTGTTTATATAAATAAATGCCTGTCTCAGCCCAGAGATGTGACAAATGCTACACTCATTGCACAACAAGTCTTTCCCAGACAGCTGGATCAATAACATTCCTG
>NW_010529802.1:98817-108406 GCF_000687285.1 Phaethon lepturus
TCTAAAGACCTGAAGGTCTAAAGAAAGGAAAGGACAGGGAGGACAGGAAGGAAAACAAAAGCACACAGAGCTCTTTCACCACAGCAAAGATTACTGTTTGAAGATTTTATTTTAGAACATTAATAATTCATTATGACAGCGTAATGTAAACTAGGTTAGAAGATTATGCTCTCAAGTACCACAGAAGGGATTGAATGACAGAACAACAACCACTAGCCAAACTAGCAAAATTTTAAGACTTACGTGAGGGGAGGAGAAAACCTGGAGGACCAGAACAAGCATATTTGGAGATGAATGAACAAAAACAGGAATAGAAAGATACTAAAGAAAAGGGGAGTATAGATGCAGCCTGTAAAAAAGACAGCAGGAACGCATACGTTATAGAAGACAAACTCTGCTGAAGGCCTTCTGGCACAGTACAGTTTTGAATATTCAAATAAGAGCTTGCATTTGAGACAAAAGTTCAACATGGCTCAGGATCGCTAGGCACAGCTGAAAGGGGACACAATTTTTAAAACTGTCGCAATGCTACCCTGAAATCTTCTTTCCTTCTTTATATTCTAAACTTCCCTTACACTTTCAGGTTAATATTGATCCACTAAATGGTTTATCTATCTAAGTGAAAAATTGCAACTCATGGCTTCAAGCAATAATTTTTTAAGAAAACAGATATGAAAGGAATCTTCTGCTCATGGGAAGGAATAGTCCTGTGCTAATGCAAGCAGCTGTATCATAGAGTCTCTGCCTCTCCCCAGCTCAAGCCTGTTAAACTGACACCAGGTACTCACTATTAGTACATCTCTACTGTTAGTGCTTCAGTACAGGATAACGGGCCTGTTTGCACACTCACTGATTTTCGAAGTCAAAACTGAAAATACTACCTGGTTGCTTCACAGTACAATTGAAAACTTTTTGGAAGGTACAGGTAACTGCCTATCAACAATAATAAACACATGACCATCTGCTTAACAGTATATCTATCTTTCTCAGAATGATTCCCTTTGCCAGAAATCTTTCAGCACACAGGTTGTTTCTGTATCTGTATTGAAGATCAAAAGTTCTCTGAGGGAGAGACTATGTGAAAAGAAGAATTTTTGTACAGAACGGAGCCCACTATTATCATTTGAGGAAATCACTGTTACTTGAGGATAAGGACAGAAAACCGTCAATATTTTCCAGTCTCTTAAGAATCTGCTGAGCTTTTCGTTCCTCACTAGAAGTTACAATCTTGTCCCAACCATTCCAAACTCTTTGAACAGTGCAAGGTTCATAAACGAGTCAGCTCGTATGCTGGTGTACCAGCAGATCTCAGCCTTCAAACAAAATTATACAGAAAACCCAGTTATGAACCACTTGGTTTAGAGACGAGGGCAAACATTAAAGCCCTCCAACTTCTGAAGCCACAAGTATATACACCCCTCTGGGAGCCTCTGATTTCCCAGGTCAAACCACACAGTTATGCTTGACAAGTGGTTCCACTGAGGGCAGCCAAACAGTGAGCCTGGAACAAGACAAGAATTCACACCTCATGCTCCAAGCGCCAGGGTTTAACTCTTCTGCTACTGCACCTCAAGGCAGCATACAGGGACATTTAAATAATGTCTTCCCATTAAAAAATTAAACCATTCAGGCCATCATGCCTGAATATTGCCAACCATGTGTCAAGCAAATGGACAGTTTCCAATGAGCGCAAGAACGACAAAAAGTTATCTCAGCCTGTCAAGCTTTAGGCATCACCAACATGTCCCTCCCCTGTAGTCTCCCATCTCCTAGATGGGAAAAACTATTCCCAAGTATAATAATGGGTACAAAAGAAAAGGAATAAAGAGAAAAATTTCCATTAAAAAAGAAATTAATTCTGGGAAATTCATTCATTCGTTCATTCAATGTGAGGTGTAGATTACAATTCAGTTGCCAAAAGCTTACCTACTCAAAATTCACCATTTTGCATTATGCATAATGATATATTCACAAAGTTGTTCTGTTACTCATTATTGCTGAATTGCTTATCTACATTGTTTCCAAAAGTGATATTAAACTGCCTTGCAGTCAACTCTGACCAATTATTTAGCACACTTAAGAAAGCAGAACCTGTATAAAATCAAGCACTAAACCAGGAAGATATCACTTGCTGAAAGAACAGAACAATTTCCAAATGTCATTCAAGCTGAATATAGTCCTCTTCATTAATCCCTTGACATTTGTCAAATAGCAAACTCTAACTACACTAAACTCTTAAAACCCGTATCAAGTGACTTTGAACTAAAAAATTTAAGTGGAGATAGGAAGCTATCAGAGACCCTTGAGAAGCCTTGTGTATTTCAAAATAAAAATATACAGAACCCCAACAAGTCTAAATTCTGAAATGTTTTTTATCTTCCCTAAAATATGGAACTTCTCCTATTTACAGGTGCTGCCCTACTGTTGTAAAATATATGTAGTCATCAAAACCCAAAACACAGGTGATCTGGGGACACGTGTGCCGAGAATACATCCTTATACTAGGGCAGGGAAGTAGAAGTAGAAGGACTAGAGTTACAAGACCCTCATCAGAAAAAGAACCACAGTCTAACTGGAGACCCCTTTCAAACAAGGCAGGTGTCTCCACCCCCACCCCTTGGTGAAGGGGAGCTGACCGGCACCCTGCGACGCCCAGAAGCCCATCTGGGCACTGCAACAGAGCAGACTCGTTGAGGACACTGCACACTGAATCACACTCACGCACCCAAACAAGCCATAGCTCTAAATATAGGTCTCCCCTCAACCACGGCAACAGCTTATACGAAAAAGTCTTTATATAAAGGCAGGCAACCCTCCCAGTACATTTTTTGAATGTCTATGTATAATACATTCTTGTTACTTACCACAGTTATTGATTAAATGTTTGTTTCCTAGAATAGGGTTTTTATGTAAATAAATTAATATATTCTTAAATTATATCACAGATGTCCATTAAATCCTAATTAGATAAAACTCTTAACATTGCAGTTACACACTGATCAAGTAATTATGTACTGTACTCAAACACTGAGTGTTTTGGAGCAACATTAGGTTTCCCATTTTGTTTTACTTAAATAAGAGAGCAAGGATCTCACCACCATCACATTCAGAAATGGTGACCAGATTTTGTACAGGCTAGAAAAAAATCCATGAAACTACTCTGTAAAGCTATAAAAAGTTAATAGATATTATCAATAGAATTTATTAAGGCTAGAACCTCCAAGGGAAAACATTCCTATAAAAATAATCTCTACCATATATCCCTATAAGAACATGTTCCACAACTGGCATAAATTCATGACATCAAAATAGCATGAGAAAATATCCCTTGAATAATCCAGCTGAATCCAATTCTTCCATTGATTTGTTAGGATAAAGCAAATTTCCACTGAGACTTCACCTCACCTGCAGCACCCAAAGAGGCCAGAAGTACAGTACCCAAACACATTCACCCTTGTTACCACAAACAAATGAATCCATTTATCTAAGTATTGAAATTAGTTTATATCTTGCTGAGGGTGATACAGAAAGTGTAGCATTTTTTTTGAAACAAGGAGAATAGCATGTTCCTTTAATCTCAAGGCCCATCACTTCTAAGTTACAACAATTAACTCATGACATCTTTTAAGCAGCTAGATATCAAGAAATGCTGTAAATCTGTATTTTGATTAAAGGACAAATATGGGTGTACAAAGACTTGCCAACTCATAAAGAGGACCAGCTGTGAAAGATGGCCTCATTTTCTTCTTCAGTAATTTGACTTCCCTGCTACTCCCAGAAGAGTGCAAGCCAGATCCCAAATACGACAGCCAATACTTCAGTGTAATTTTGGACATAATTCCCTTTTCTTCCTAAAGATACACGGCCTTAATCCCAACCCACAGTTGCATCAACTATAGCAGTCTTATTTCACCTGCCAATTTATTTTTATCGCAATCATGCCACTTCACATTTCCTTTTACTTTTTTGAAAGTTTTACATTATTTTCAATTGTTCAAAGGCTATATAAAAAATATTTTCACTGTTAATTAGATTAATTTTTTCAGAAGCCATGAACTTCCATGCTAGCAGTAGAACACACTTGACGTCAGATGCACCAACAGTTGTTCAGCCATCCATGTAAAAATATCAATGACACCAAAAAAAAATAGGCAAGAAGGGGAAACCTATGTAAACACTTGCAAACACAATATACAGATGGTAAAAAATGAGAAAGCTTTAACATTAGGGCATACACTTTTCTAGTTACATTTTCCACTAGTACCTAGTGTCACTTGCATAGCCACGGAAATGAAACACAGCCTGGCTAACCTGAGGGTGTTAAGCTCAGTAGATCAATGATGGTAATAACTTGCCAAGATGAAGCTTTGCTCTAAGCAAGCAGGAGTGGGTATCACTTGGTACTGTAACCAAGTAAACAAAACTACAACAAAGACAACAGGATAAAACAGGATCAAGAACTGCACAGGTGAAAGCAACAAGGACAAAAATAAATAGTTATTATAGCAGACCTAAGCTCCTGCACAGAGCTATGTATCTGTGAATCATCAACCATTCAGTATTCAGAGAGCAGGTGGCTGGAAGGTCCCCATGTGTGAAAAATATTGTTATCACGAAGAGACCATAGTAACAGTGAAATATGACTTGACACTAAGAATTTTACATGAACTATTCTTAAAGACAAAATTATTCACTGGCCCATGTCAAAAGCCTGAAGATTGAAGGATTCTCAGAGAAAAAAAGCATTAAGTACCAAAAAGGCTTTTGAAAATAATCGATAATCATCAGATCTCCTCTCCAAAAAGAAGAGTTCTCAATTGACTTTACCAGTAAACTAATTCTGATAATTAATTACTACTTACAAGTCTGTTAATTAGCCCTAATGCTAAACAGCATTCAATCACATTTAATCACCCTTATAAATCACCCTTATATATACCCTATACCAGCTTTTAAATAACAAAAAATAACTTAAAATTATATTGCTGACAACGACGCTAAAATGTTGAGAGTGCTCTTTAGTCACTGCCCTTCACTTCACTTCAGGTGCTGAGACAATGAGCACCATAGTAAGAATTTTCACCAAGTCCTGCCCAACATGCAGGGAAAGCAGCGGGCACGCTGGGCAACTGCCTCTCTTCATGGTAGCGCACAATACACCAAGCACAGACACAGGCAACATTCCTTCCCTTTGCTGACAACCTGATTTCCACCCAACAGATGTAATATATGTTACTCTTCGTCAGTGACAGATGCCTAAAATAGCTCAACTTCACATTTTCTTGTTATTCCTACCAGAGCTGGCCAGCAACAGCACTCTCCCTCTGAAATAACAGTCTAGATTCAGCTGCTATTGCATTACCACCTGATGAGTAACTGAAATTTGACCAGCTACATCCACACTGCAGCATGTGAACCGCTGATGGCTCTGCTGGTTCAAGTTTTAAGCAGGTACCACCGAGCTCCAATTTCACAACCGCACACACAAAGATCTCTAGCTTGTGTTAGCCTTTGTCAGTGACTACCTCACTGGGTGAAGTTTCTTCTCAGTGAAGAAACTGAAGGTTTCCACTGGGGCTGCTGATGGCCATATATGTTCCATAATAGCACAACATGGAGGAAAGGCTATTCCTGAAGGAAAAATACATCAGCTAAGCTCTCAAATGCTTTAACACAAACTGAGCTGGTTTGGACTTTTTCAGCTTACAAACTCTTGTACCCCATATTTAAGCCTCCTAACAACAGACTTGATTTCACTTGTTACCCTTAGCAGACCCTGTGTCTGGAGACAAAGGCTTCAGCCTGCTCGCTTCTGTGAGAAACTGATGTGGATTTACAGCGAACAGAACAGAGCACAACATGTTAGCACAGACCCGCTATGCTAGGCACGGATTTTTAAGGACCCCACTCTAGGCTGTTTTACTTCTAAGTTGGTTTTCTTGACGTCAACGATATCTGTGAGGGTTCCTTTGCTCCATGGTACAAGTTGCACATGCACTCAGAAGCTAGCACAAGGTACAACCAGGAATTTGCATGCACACACAGGTAGACAGGTTTCCATTCTTCAATTAATTTTATATTCTTCTCTATGTAGGGCCTTAAACTACGCATAAACTAGAAAAATTTGTACCAACAAGCAACATCAACCTGAACCCTGAATAACTGGAAGTAAATTACAAGGCTGTTCCCTTCTGTTAGAGATTATTCTCTTAAACTATAAAGCTGGTAAATTCATAAATGGTTACACCAACACCAAACTGTTAGAAATTCCTAGCTGATACCTCTCCTTACCTCCACTGAAAAGGATGGCTGTGGCATGGACTAGACGGATTACTCTGGGCTTGTGAGTTCAGGCAAAATACTAGAGGAGAAGTAACAAGTGCACAGTCAGCACTAAACGGGAATTTAAGGTGCTGCAGACCTGGAGCAGACGTAGGAGAGAATATGTGCTGATGAACATCACTTCCTCGGCAGTGGGAGTACAAAGGAGAGGAGATTCTGACAAGGTACCACAGTAGGGGAAAAAAAAAAAAAAATCAGGGTCAATATCATATCTTCTGTTTCAATAAAGAAAAAAAAAGATACTTCCAAAATACAAGTTACATCTTCTTAATAAATGCAATAAACTAAGTCAGTGATCCTTTAATTATCATCCAAACCAAAATGTATTTGTCAGTCAATATACTAGTCAACTTTATTTTTCCACTATGAAAATCTTCCAATATGGGATTACCCAAATTCTTTTTTGTAGTGATTGCCAGGTTTTCTGGAACACACACCAATTCTTCATGCAAAACATTTAATTGAAAAAATTAACAAAGTTGATAATGGCACCAGTAATAGACATGGACCATTTTTATCACAACCTTCACGATTTGGGAGCTGTGGTTCCACACCATGGCTGTGGCAACAACAGGAATACACAACTGTGAAAACATGAATTACACGAACCATTAACTAGAAAACAACATTTAGCGCTGACAGTGTTTTATAACAACAACTAATTAAGCCTGAAAGCAGCACTACAAAATGGCTTTATTCTAATTTTAGCAATGGGGAAACTGAGTCATAAAGAGGTTAAGTGACTCGTCCACAGCACATCCATGGCAGCATCAGGATTACAGCTGAGGACTTTGATTCCCAGCTTTGTGCTCAGGTCTTCTTTTATTGCTTTTGCAGGGTTAGCAGCCAACACGTATTCGTATACACAGAGAGCACAGAAAATTTTTCAAAGTAGCTGCTTTCCAAAAAGCTGCAAACAGACTTCTAAATAAACATAAATAAGAGGTTCTAACACCTACTTTATTGAACTATACACGATGAGATGTCCTTCACTAGAAATAAAGTAAAAGTTAACTTTCAAATATTGGTATTATAAAGTGTGCTTATGCATTAGAATACAAACTAGTGCCACCATATTTTTACAACTATAACTTTGATTTTGGCTGAGGGATGAAAAGAGTTTCCATTTAAGCATAAAAGTGAACAAAAGGGAAATCTGGGGCATGCTTCTGTTTTGTTTAGTATTCAGACATTTTACACTGAAAGTCCTGAAGCCAAGAATGTTTATCAATGTTCCTTGCTTTAAATTTCCTAATGAATCCCAATACATATCAGTAAGTAACCTTTACACATTGGAAATCCTGCCCACTAGCAATCTCTACTTAAACAGCTGATGAGCTTTACAGTCTACAGACAGAAGAGGTTAAGAAGCCTGTCTCCTACCCTGCTCCTTCCTTCACTGACTATATGATAGATTCATTTATCCTCCTCTACTTATACACACTGTATTAAATATACAATTTCCTTAATTTCAACTAATAAAATAATAAATATAATTACAAGTAAATCACAAATAGTAGTTTTCATTAGCAGATTTCAAAGCATTTATAAAGGACACAAGCATTAAAAAAAGAATTGCTTGTTTAAATTTCATTTATAGAAATACTGTGGCAATGTAAATAAAGATTTTTTGCTTCAAATATAAAAGTTTTTAAATTAAGAATGCTATTGAAAAGATAATAAAGGTGGCAAAGGTTTCTGTATATCTGAGCCCTGTGACAGCTTTGTGGCAGATTATTAGAAGTACTTTTTAAATCTGAAGAGTGATAAAATTAGAAAGACAGAGTTAGAAGCATTCAGTTTTACAACATTAATTAATGCTTGGTACAAAATCTAACTACAATGTACCCCATTTAAAAACATTTAAATATTGCTGGGTTTTGGCTATACTTCACGGTAAATGCTCCACAAAAGTAAAATGTTAAAGCTTCCAAATAAAATTTTGTATACAGCCAAATAAGCATGACAAATAAAGAAAGTTCTAACAAATAAAAGCAATGTCTATTGGCCACAGAAAATTCTGGCTTGTTTTCCTTCATAGTTTCAATCTGAAATATTTAAGTGCAATTTGTTTTTCACAACACTCCTTACTGGATCCGCAGAGAAGGGGCTCCAAGCCTCTGTCTCCTCCGTTTCATCATTGTGCTGATACACTATGTTTCTTCCCAGTATAAGAGGCTTAGAGCCAGGAAGGAGAGCCCTCCGTTATCACTCCAACGCAGAGCACAGAACAATCAGTGCAATTCCAAGCTCTTCGTGTACCCCCAAGTGTCACAGAGACCTCAGGAGTTCAGTAATGGTCCAGATTAATCACACGGCTCATGTCAAAAAACTAATTATTAAAAAAAAAAAAAAATCTTCTACGAGTCTATTCATAGTATCCAGATGAAGGAAATGAAGCCCACCAGTTCAAAATGAAGGTGTAGAAAAGTCCAGGACACAAACTAGCCATCTGACCTGTCACGCAGCCAGCAACACAGTCCTGACACGCTCTGGCTGAGCCCACAGCAAATCTGCGACAAACTTCTCCTGGGCTTCAAGGAGCAGGAACAGTCGCTCGCACCAAATCAAAATGAAAGCATAAAGCCAAAGGGAGCGATGGCACACTTGAAAGGATTCTGGCAGAAATCTCACATAGCAGCTTGAAAACTCACACTGCGATAGGAATAGAGTCGCTGCTCCCACCCAAAGCCCTTGCGGAGTCATCAGCGGTGCAAAGAGCAGCTGTTCTCAGCTGCCGGGGGAACACGTGAACCATCCCTTTTTCAGAAATCAATCTCCTTAAGAACACGCACAACTTAAAACATCTTCCTGTAACTCCCAAGCTGTGTTTCAGCTACAAACTATGGATTCTAGCACTGAAAACAGAGCAACAGCAATTGCCGCAGCCCGGGGAGCCAAATGCTGAAAGGGGCGGGGAGGGGAGAACACCTACATTAGGAGTCAAAGTTCCCTGTACAACGCAACTCTTGTGGTTTTGTTTGCAAATGGCAATTTCAATCAGCTGAAAGTCAATCTCATGCTATTAACAAAATAGCCCCAAACTAATGTCCAACAATTTTTAAATGTGTATTTGCAAGAAGGTAGCTTTCCCCAAAAAAATTCCAAATATATATCTTTGATAGACTTTAAAATGCTAAAGACTATTTATGCAGGTAAAGACAATTCACAAGTACTCATCAACCAAGCCAAATTCCAGATTACAACTCTCATCTTCAGATCCTCCCATGATTCAAATCACAGCAGG
>NW_010529802.1:108437-114675 GCF_000687285.1 Phaethon lepturus
ACAACCTCTCAACAGCTATGTCCCATCAGGAGAACTGCCAGTCTCAAAAGTAAGGTCTGGGGTGCCCAGGGTGGCTGTTCCTTAAAACATCCAAAGCACCTGCCCACCATGCCTTCAGAGTAAGCACAGCAAGCAACAAGTAGTACAACTTTGCTATGTTATGTATCATTTTATTATACTTATTAAATGAGATCCTGGATTAAGTAGTGGAAACTTGATAATGAAAACTGCACAGAAGACTTTTCTCACTTTTAAATCCTTGACAAAAACCTCCATAAATTCTTTGTCTCTGAGATTACAGCATATACAGAACACTAAAATCCCCCTTATTCACTAAATCACTTCTTTTATAGAAACAATGCTTTCAAATTATTTTTAAAGTCTAATATATGAATAGCAACACTCCTACAGAGCACTGCAGGAATAATTCTGCCCATTCCACCTCGAGAGCCAGCCCCACATATCCACTTAAGGGCATCGGGTTATTTTTGATATATTGTGAGATATATATATATTCTATGCAGCTCAGAGAAAGATGGAGCAGTTAGAGAACACCACCCACCTCTGTCTATCCCCATCCATAAAAAGTAATCACAAGCAGAAAGGATTGAATGGAAGCATTATTTCTTACTGTATTTCCAGATCCAAGACAGAACAGAGTGCAAAAGTAGCAAAACTCCCTACTCTTTTTCAGAACCATTTTTTTCTCCATTTCCAGCACTTTGGCTTCTCCACACTTGAGGCACAGCACTAGCTCCTGGCAGGGAAAAAGCATCGATCGATCCCCAGCAGAAACGCTTACCCACCAAGACGAACAGAAACAGAATGATACACTCCGTTTCTCTGCAGATACAGAGGAAATTCCCACAGCACCTGAGCATGGCAAGATAAAGACATAAACCAGCACTGAAGGCCAGATTTTTTTTTCCTGCCATCAAACTTCTTGTTTCCAAGGTCTAAGCATTATAAAGAATACAAGTAGAAACTGATATAAACTGGTATTCAGCATATCCTCCCAAAGAAATTCCCCAGTGTGTTTGTGCGTTATTTTAGTCTCAGGAAGCTGGGCGTAAGTTTAAAAAATTATGATGACGACTTGTTTAATGAAACACTCTAGAAACTAAGAATCTTCAGAGGTTTATAAGTCAAAGGGGAGGGCAGAGAAGGAGGGAGGGAAAGACAGAAAATGAGCCCCACAGTGGACATGAATTGCGCTAAAAAGAGATTAGAAGGAATAAAGACCACCATAAAGGCCTTGCACATGTCTTTAGCAAACATCATTTTGTTGCTTACCACATTTCATAAAGATAGACATAAAAACTTGAGGTAAATACCATCTTATCAGCACCTATCACCATCAAAGCAGCAGTTTGTCATATTTACATAAATGTCTTTTTATTGGATATATTCATATTATTTTTCATGTTTTTTACGCCACTACGTTCTTCTTCCATTTGTACACAGACTTTAAAAGTACATTTGATACAGATGACTGATAGCGGAAAAAATTAACAAAAACAACTTGCATCTGAAATGAAAAACTGGCTTAGCAAATTTAGTTTGCTAAGGAAACTACTCTTTTCAAATTTAGATAAAATATGGGAAAGCAATATTTTCTTTTCAGAAAATGTTATGTTTAGATTGTACAAAACTTACAGCAACCCAAGCTAGTAACCCTGTCTAAGAAACTATGAGGATTTCATATATAAACCCACATTTTTCATAAAAAAACCTGAATGGGTCAATAAAGTTCATGTTCTAAACAACTGAATTTACTAAAAATGGGGTACTGAACAAGAAACCAGATGGCTCAAATGCAACCCCAACTAGATTTAGTGATTGCTGATTAGCTGAGGAGGCAATCAGCAGAAACAGTGAGCTGCAGGATGGTGTTGTGCATCCTGCAGCCACAATGAAAATCTGCAGTTTACAGCCTGGTCTTTTGGATGACAAGTTGCTGTTACACACATGAACACACAAGGGTTTCATCACAAGCCTCGTCTTGCTGCGCGGTCCCCACCTTTGTCTTTTCAAGTCTGGAATGTCTCTAGTGCACTTCAGGTGCAGGTGCACATCAAAACGATTTGAAAGCTGAAGCCAACAATACTGAAAAACAATCTCTGTACATGCTGTAGCACCAAAAGAACAGAACAGGCTGAAAATAATTAAACTACTTCCAATAATTAATAAGATGGAGATCAAAGTTTCTGTCTATCACTTCACATTCGCTATTTGAAATTAAAGAAAATATTCATGAATGGTAATTATTTTTTTGTGAACAAAGCATGAGAAAAACATAACCAATACATTTATATGCATAATTTATTAAAGGAAAACTTTCAACTCTGATTATTGAACCACACCAGAGCCAGAATATAACTACTTGTTCCTGTTCTCATACTTGTGTTATTCAACCTCTTCACAGCCTGCAACTCAATTGAGTATAATTTCTTATAGAGTATTAAACATAACCTCCCTATAGAAACACACACACTTTAAGCACATTAACAACAAAATGGCATCTGAATCAGGCATTCCTCTTAATGTCACCCAGTATACAATTCCCCCATCTGTTTTACACGCCTGCTCACTCTGTGCTGATTATTTCAAGATTAGACTGCAAGATCTCCAAGGGCATCTCTTTACGGTGTGCTTGTGTTCCCTTCTGCTAATACGGAAGCAGAGCCACTGACCAATGGACTTCACAGGCTCCATTCCACCATTCATTCTGTTCACCTTCTGTAGGTGACAAAATTCCTTATGCTCACCTGACAAAAATACTAACTCCACTCCTCTTCCTTAGTACAAACAGACGTAACAACTGTTGTTGTCCATGCCTACAATCAGTTCATGCACAATGTACTAATACTGACCCAAGCAAATATGAAGCAATATGAGTCAGTTAAAGTTAGAAGCGTTGTCAGGGAGAGCTCACCCTTCCCACTCGGCAATTACAAATATCCTAGCTAGTCCACAGTCTAAAACCTTTCTAACTCAACAATCAACCAAAGCAATCACCTAGCAAGTAGCAATTATCAAGTCTTCCTTCTACTTCTGGTTGACTGGAAAATAATTACTTCCTCCCCAAATACAATCTTTTTACAGTAGTAAATGCACCCCAGCCTCCAGAGTAGCACACAGAAAAATGCTGAGTGGCTGTATATTTCTATATAATACAATTGCTACTGAACTGCTACAAAAGCTGGAGTTTGTGCAGAAAATGGATGCACCTCTTGAGGGCTTCTGGCTCCAAGCCAGATACTTCCATCCTTCTGTCAATTCCTGCTTCTGCTCCCGTCGATGAACCAAAGTCAATGAATGACAGCCAATGAATCGGGACCTAGCTACATCCATAACTATCCCTACTCATTAGCTACCACACAACACCACCTTCTCAGAATAACTGTTATTTTCAGAATTTATTTTTGCTTATGAGGTTCACTGTTGATTCAAGCAGACGAAAAGCCTTCAGAAGAACTGAGAACTGCCTACAGTCTTTATTTAAGTGCACATCGTTAGGCGACCGATGTTCAACCATTTTGATAGAATGGTTGAACAAATTTATACATAATGTATGCATATTTTCAACATATATATATGCACATATTATAATTATTCCCTTTCTTGATATAAATTTCTCTAATTTCTCTAATTCCTGATTTGAAGACTAAGAGTGGATTTTTTTTTTTAATCAAGCAAGCACGCTTGATACTGGGATATGCAAACCATGTATGTCAGCTCCACAAGACCCTTTTCAGTGAGCCTCTATGTTTAACAATATGCCATCAACACAAATACATGAGCCACAATACACTACTGACTTCTTAAATAGTTAAACCTTTCAAACAACAAGAAATCATTTGGTAGAATTGACTGCAGAACCTGTAATTCCAGAAACTGCAATCGAATAATCAACTAGATAACAAAGGCAACTAACTGAAGACATTTCAATTCTTCATAGATTTTCAGTCTCACTAGTAGCTGCAACCTTGTGCTTAAAATTTATGGCCTGGATCTTCTTGACAAGGGTTGCTAAATTTCTTCACACAGTGATGCCTTAAAAGGCACTCACTTGTGGCAGAAAACTGAAGTAATGAAAATTGAAGTCAGGATAGAAATAAAACATGCAGTCATTCGGTTTATTTACTACTAAAATAAAATACTATACATTTGAAGCACTTCATTTGTATCTCAGATATTTCAAATGTAAATACATGAGTAGTTTTGTTTCATACCCACCTCCACACTCGACCAAGGGAAGGGAATATCTCTGGCATCTTCGGTTACAATTCCAGAAGTTTTGTACAGAAATATCTAAGTTACATTAAACAAAAACCCTACTGGTCACTCACCACTCCATCATTTGTTCAAAGAACCTTCACAATCTTCAAATCATGAACACCACTTTTCTTAAAAATCTATCAAATATAGTTAAGCTAGCCTTTAAGGCGTACTGGTTTAAAAAAAAATAATTCAGTGCTTCATGTTCTTTAAATAACTCCCTGACTAGTTTACCATTGTCATATGAACTAAACAAAAAGGTCTGGTCATGCCGCATTTAAAAAAAAAAAAAAAAAAAAAAAAGGCCTTTTGATCCGTTCCATTGTTCAGCCCTGAATCACTGGCACTTTCCAAACACTGCATTATCCAAACACTGTGTCTTATACAAAGAGAAGACCTTACGTTAAAAGACTGAAAATCATTTCTCATTAGATCCAGAAACCTGAGGAAGAAAGGTTATATGCTTTTGTGAGCTTCATGTCTATAGTACACAAGCTTTGGGAAACAATTTTAAATCATAATGGAATAATAGGCAGTACAAAATCTTTCTCTTTTATGTAATGCAATCAATAACACAATTTCTTCCACCATAAATCTGTAAGCATAGCCTAAGTTAAGCTCTTATAATATCATTGAAACACAAGTTAGTTTGCTAACATCTGTTAAACTTCATAATGTATTTTTAAAAAATAAATTGATGTTTAAAACCACATTTTTAAAAACCTACTTTTAGCGACATTTGCTACTTTGTCGAAATATCTCTATTATACCGACTGTTCCACAAACACTTGATGACCTGCATGGCCCCGGAGCTGTGTACTTAGATTTCTGTCAACAGACCGTTTGAAGAGCAGTGATCAAAGTTGTCCATATCACATAAATAATCAGTGACTTCTGTGGAGTCACTTCAGCGATGTCAGTGCAAGCAACATTCAACACCACAGTTACTTCCATATCAGGATCAGCTCAAGCTGATAATTAGAAGTAAGCTTACACTACTACTACTTTTCCTACTAATGGAAATGAATAGAGGTTTCAGTCTCAGATAAATGCAAGCTAGCTGCTTCCAAGTACATGACAGATTCTTGAAAATACTAACAGAGAAAACAGAGTATCTGCGCATTTAAATGATTTCTACAACTGAACAGCTATATATGTTCAAAACAAACCAGGCCGTGAATAAAGAATAATTTTACTTACAAGCTTCCTCTTCTGGGGAGACTGAGCTCCTTCTGGGGAGGGAAAAAAAAAGAGAGAGTTAAAACCTTGAGTTAATTTTACTGGTTGTTATTATTATATATTACTTATTTATTTATCAATAAATGACTGAGGACAAATTAATAAAAAGCTGGCCATGTCTGAACGCATGCTCAGGCTCTAACTGTGCCCAGGACTGCTGTGTGCAAGAGGTGAAGCTGCACACATTCATAGCACAGTAGTCTTGAGGAGTCTGGGGTACAACAGCTACTCATTTTGTCTGAATAATCGTTGCTTCTGCAGTCATAAAATCACAAGCACTCAACAGAACAAATGGAACTTTGAAACTCAAGCCTAAACATAGGTGGGGCAGTAATTAATTGTCCTACATACCTCATCAGCATCATACTGGAACCACTTCCAGAGTGTGGTACACAATATGCCTAGCACCTGCTGCACGTATGTTCTCACACTCTCACCAAAAGGAAAAATTAATGCAATAAAGCGGCTTTGGGTTGGTTTGTTTTAAACATACACATTATTTGTGCCATATAGTACCACAAAAAAATCCAAGGCCTATGAGGCAACTTCCACTTAAAAGCAACGTTTTGCACCTAAGCAGCAAAAGCAAAGGAACGTCGGGGCTAAAAGGCTTTTATTTCTTTTACGTAAATAGCCCATGAGCACGCACAAGGCAGAGACGCCGGTGGCAGCACCGGGAGCCGAGAACCGGCCGGGGTTGGGTTTTTAAGGCCGGCCG
>NW_010529803.1:0-4279 GCF_000687285.1 Phaethon lepturus
TCACCTCCCTGTCCTCCATGTGCGTTAGCGTGCCTTCTAGGAGGATCTGTTGTACGATCTGCCTAAGCACAGAGGTGAGACTGGCGTGTCAGTAGTTCCCAGGATCCTCCTTTCTACCTTTTTTAAAAAT
The DNA here is from genome assembly GCF_000687285.1 of Phaethon lepturus. Classification (NCBI taxonomy): domain Eukaryota; kingdom Metazoa; phylum Chordata; class Aves; order Phaethontiformes; family Phaethontidae; genus Phaethon; species Phaethon lepturus. The sequence goes on from NW_010529803.1 coordinate 131, forward strand.
AGGTGCAGTGTTTGCCTTTTTCCAGTCCCCAGGGACTTCACCTGACTGCCAGGACTTCTCAGACATCATGGAGAGTGGCTTTGCGACTACCCCAGCCAACTACCTACGAGGTCCCATAGACTTGTGCATATCCAAGTTCCTGGTCCGTAACCTGATCTTCTCTTACGGTGGGAGGGACTTTGCTCCTCTAGAAGCTAGGTATATTTTTTCTTACAAAGCAGAGCAAATGGTCTTTCCAGTGCACCCCATCTATAAGTGACAGCATGGGGTATATCTGTACTCCACTGTAAACATGGAAAAATTGCCCTGGGGAGGAATCAGGACGTCATGGGACCCACTATGTAAAGCTGTGGTGTGAGTTTGTACTCATACATGCAATTAAGCTGAAAAAATCGTGAACGTCCTTGAGAGGAGAGCACTCTCAAGCAATAGGGTGCTAAGACATAAGGGGTAAAACAACTATACTTCACAGCTTCTGGAATTTCCTTTGCTTTTTGTTGGCAGTGGAGAGAGTGGTGCAGGGAAAACAGAGAGTACGAAGCTATTGTTGCAGCACATAATGAACCTATGCAAAGGCAACTCGCAGCTGGAGCAGCAGATCCTTCAGGTAGGTCATTACATGGTGGTGCTTGAACGTGCAGAAGCAACACTGCTGCAAGACAACTTGTGTTAGGGTCAGGAAGCCTGCTGATGAACCACTACTGGAAGTCAGGAGCAAAACGTAAGACACATAGGAAAATAGTGGGTAAGGATGGTGAAATAGCTGACCACAAATTAAAGGCGTGGGTAGGTCAGTAATTCTGTTTGCTGGGAATGTAGTGATATCTTAAATGATAGAAAACTATTGCAATCATTTATCATGTTCACTGTGACAACGGATTAGGGGCATTTTTCTGAATAATTTCCTGTTTGAGGTAGAACAAGGACTTTTATTAGAAAAATTAAGTCTTAATTTAATGGTATACAGGGATGGAGAATCCACACATTCTTCAGTCACCTTTCCTTGGCTGCTTATACTTACTGTCAGGCACATACTTGCTAACTGGCTAACTTAATCTTTGCTATATGAATACATATACATTCGGTAACTGATTTTGAAACATACTTGTCTCTTTGGTCTGAAATTGCTCCCCAAGGAGTTGTGAGATTTTCTGAGCAAATCATTCTTTACCCTTCAATGTGACAATTTAGCAGAATGCGTTCTTGGGCTCCTTCATTTTAAAATCTCTCTTTTCAGGTTTTCTGTAGAGCCAGAGAGGTCTTTCTCTGTGTGATGAGTTAACATTGGCTGGACACCAGGTGTCCACCAAGCCACTCTATTACTCCTCGTCCTCACCTGGACAGGGGGAGAGGGATACAACAAAAGCCTTGTGGGTCAAGTTAAGGACAGGGAGATCATCCAGTAGTTACCATCACAGGCAAAACAGACTTGACTTGGAGAAAATTAATTTATTGGCAATTAATAGCAGAGTAGGATAATGAGAAATAAGAACAAATCTTAAAACACTTTCTCCCCACTCCTCTCTTCTTCCCAGGCTCAACATCACTCCCAATTTCTCTACCTCCTCCCTGCAAGCAGCAGAGAGGGGCGGGGAGCGGGGGTTGCAGTCGGCTCATCGCACATTGCATGGTCTCTACTGCTTCTTCCTCGTCATGCTCCTCCTCTGCTCCAGCACAGGGTCCCTCCCATGGGAGACAGTCCTCCACAAACTTCTCCAATGTGGCTCCTTCCCATGGGCTGCAGTTCTTCAGGAACTGCTCCAGCGTGGGTCCTTTCCAGGACTGCAGTCCTTCAGGAACAGACTGTTCCAGCGTGGGCTTCCCACGGAGTCATGACCTCCTTCGGGCATCCCCCTGTTCTGACATGGGGTCCTCCCCAGGCTGCAGGTGGAGATCTGTTCCACTGCTAACCTCCAAGGGCTGTAAGAGGACAGCCTGCCTCTCCATGGTCTTCACCATGGGCTGCAAGGGAATCTCTGCTCCAGCACCTGGAGCACCTCCTCCCCTTCCTTCTTCACTGACCTCGGTGTCTGCAGAGTTCTTCAGAATCATAAAATCATAGAATAGTTTGGGTTGGGAGGGACCTTTAAAGGTCATCTAGTCCAACACTCCTGCAAGGACCAGGGACATCTTCAACTAGATCAGGTTGCTCAGAGCCCCGTCCAGCCTGACCTGGAATGTGTCCAGGGATGGGGCATCTACCATCTCTCTCGGCAACCTGGGCCAGGGTTTCACCAGCCTCATTGTCAAAAATTGCTTCCTTAGATCCAGCCTAAATCTGCCGTCTTTTAGTTTAAAACCATCACCCCTTGTCCTGTCGCAACAGGCCCTGCTAAAAAGTCTTTCCCCATCTTTCTTATAGGCCCCCTTTAAGTACTGGAAGGCTGTTGACCACTACTCTCTGGATGCGACCATCCAACCAATTCCTCATCCATCAAATAGTCCCCCCGTTTGCTTTTTTTTTGTTTGTTTGCTTAAAAAAAAAGTTTGCTTTTTCTGAATTTCAGGGTCCTGACTTTACTGTTTGCCTGCCCCATATCCTTCAGGACTGAGAACTCCACCAGCACATGATCGCTGCAGCCCAAGCTGCCTCCATCTTGACATCACCAATTAGCTCACTTGTGTTGGTGACCAACAGGTCCAGTATGGCATTGTCTCTGGTGGGGCTGTCTATTATCCGGCTTAAGTTATCCTCCATGCACTCCAGGAGTCTCCTGGATTGCCTACAGCTCCCCGTGCTACTTCTCTAGCAGATGTCAGGGTGGTTGAAGTTCCTCAGCAGGACAAGAGTCTGCAAGCAGGATGCCTCCTGTACCTGGAGTAAGAAGGCTTCGTCAGTAGGCTTTGCCTTGATTGGGCAGCCTGTAGTAGACACCAACTACGAGGTTCCATCTGTTGCCTTGGTCTCTAATTCATACCCACAAGCTTTCAACCTGCTCGTGACTATTCTTCAGAGATAGGGGGCAACACCTCCATCCTTCCTCGCCCGTCCCTTCTGAGCAACTTGTAGCTATCGATAGCTGCACTCTAGTTGTGGCATTTGTCCCACCAAGTTTCAGTAATGGCATCCATTTTCATTCTAGCAGCACGGTGGCTTCCAGCTCCTCCTGTTTGTTGTCCATGCTGCGTGCATGCATGGTGTAAAGGCACTTCAGCTGGGCTGTTGTCTGTGTCACCTTCTTAGAGGAACGCCCTTTAATTCCTTTGAGGTATTTCACTGGTGTTTCCCTGTTGGCTCCTATTACCTCAGGAGCCCCTGGATCATCTCTGTAAGACTTCAAGTGTGCTGCAGTGTAGCCAGCACATCTCAGAGCAGCAGGCTGAGGGCCCTCGCTAGCATTCCATCCCTCTAACCTTGGTGTGTCATCCCACAGCTTGTCACAAGCAAGCCTGATATTATCCCCCATCCCCCTTCAAGTCTAGTTTAAAGCCCTGTCAGTGAGCCCCGCTAGCTTGTTCCCACTTTGAGAGAGGTGAATCCCATCCAATGCCAGCAAGCCAGGTGCATGTAAACCATCCCGTGTATGTTTCTCTCACATATTCTCATTCCTCTCTCTGGCTGCAGCTGTGCAGCAGTTTTTCCCCCCTTTTTAACTATGCTCTCCCAGAGGTGCTACCACTGTCGCTGATGTGCTTGGCCTTGGCCAGCAGCAGCAGGGCTGTCTTGGAGCCGGCCGGGCGGCTCTGTTGGACATGGGGGAAACTTCTGGCATCTTCTCACAGAAGTCACCCCTGTGGCCCCCCACTACCAAAACCTTACCACGCAAACCCAGTACACTGTGCCATGCTTTGGGCTCTGGAATGGTGTATTATATCAGTGTGGTATCATCCACGGTGGATCTGAGGTGAATGCTTTGTGGGAACGTGGCGTTGATACACCTGCTAGCTCTGCTTAGAGCTGGCTTGGGCCATGCTGCCAAGCTGCTTCTGATCTGAGCGGGTTCAGGAAGCAGGATGGCTGTGCTCAGCGTAGTACCTGGAGCCAGCCTGCAATTCCTCCACTGGAAACAAAGTTCACTTCAATCCAAGTGAGCTGCCCTTAGGAAGCCTAGAGGTGATGGTGAAGAAATAATAGGCATCTTATTTGGTTTCTGTCGATATAGTCAAAGGACTAAGTTAGCCCTTTTGGGATTATGGTGTCATGCTGTA
>NW_010529803.1:4295-17897 GCF_000687285.1 Phaethon lepturus
CAGGATGTACCCTAGGGCATTGCTCTTCCAGTCAGCAGGCATTCTTTGCTCAAATATACAAAAATTGTCATTTCACCTTGTTTGCATCAAGTTTACCAAGCTGGTCTGATTGTTCTGTTAGTTTTGTTATAATTCACTGTTATGAGCCTTATGCTGTCTACAAATTTCAGTAGCTAAGTTACCATGCTTATACTTACTGAGTGCCATGTTCACCTTGTTTATTGTTGTAGTATAGAAGTCAAATTATCTAATGATACCCTGTCAGATGTTTTGTGGAAATCTGTTATACCAACCTTATCTTTTAACAAAGGAGTCAATGATCTTACTGAGATCAAATCAGTTTGATTGTGCTTATTTTCAGTAATCTCATGTTGCTTAGTTTTTGGTATATTTGCCGCTTGCAGTTCCTTTATCCAGAGTACGATAAAACAGGTGCTCTTGGGTACTCATGGAGTGGTTCCTATTACAGCTGAATGCTAAATAGTAAATGCTAAAGTTAAACTCTTCCAAGTAAGTTAGATTGGATCACTTGATTTAAAGGATGCTTGTTCTGCTTGCTCATTTGTTTTAGGTAAATCCATTGCTTGAAGCTTTTGGCAATGCCCAGACTGTGATGAATGACAACAGCAGCCGCTTTGGAAAATACATACAGCTGCGTTTCCAGAAGAACACAGGTAAAGTCAAGAGCAATTCCTAGTTTGGGGGGTGGTTTGGTACTGGAGAGAGTGAACTGAGTAGCCACAACTTGTGGAGGGTGAAATTTTGACACCTGACTCCCTGTGGGAAAGGTGTGCAATTAAGTAAAAATCTTACAGCAACCACAGCTGTAGCGTAAGGCCTCTGTTGGGCAGTGTGAGAGTACAGGAAGGATACGGGGCTGACAGTGCAGGGAAAGTACCAGTAAAACTCCGTGGTGCCAGAAGCCTTGGTTGCTGCTAAAGGAGGTGAGCAGACATCTCTAAGATGATGGGCAGCATGGAGAAGCCCATTTCCACGGTGCTGGGAAGCCTAGAGGGTGTTGTACACAAGAAAGTTATTTTAGGCAGTTCCATGCTACTATCACCAAACAAGAGATGCAGAACAGCTCAGTCAGCTTCCTGTCCCCAGGTGCAAAGTTCACCCTGTCACCTTCTTGTGTGCAGTGCAAGGTGCAAAGCTGAGTGAGTACCTGTTAGAGAAGTCACGGGTAGTGCAACAAGATACTGGGGAGAGGAATTTTCACATCTTCTACTACATGTTTGCTGGACTCTCTCCAGAGGAAAAGGAGATGTATGGGCTATTGGATCCTTCACTCTACAGGTACTTCAAAGGCAGTAGTCTTCATGATGGGGGGTGGAGGGGAAAGCAGCATAATGGAGCCTATGCCTCTGCCCAGTGGCTCTATCTGTGGAGCCTGGTACAGGTAAACGAATGGAAGCTGGAGTGGGATCTGAGTGGAGCTACATGAAGAGATCTTAGGGGTCATCATGGAAGCTGGGACGTCTGAAGTCTCTTCTTCGCTGCATTACCTTGGGAAAGTTTCTTTCCCTTTCGTGTCTCCACTGCTGCTGATCTGCTTTGTTCCTTTGGGGTAGGACTGACTTGCTGTGCTGATTGTGTGATGGTTTTGTGTGGGATATACACTTTCTCAGGTACATAAGTGGACGATTTGGTACACAGGATGTAGCTCAGCGCTGGAAGCACAAATACCAAGAGGTGTGCAATGCTCTTGACATGGTGGGCTTCCAAGAACAGGTCAGTTCTGGGGTCATTTAATTTCCATCTGTGCCTCCTGCAGGCATAGGGTTTCTTTCTGGCTGCTGTTCTGAGGCTCAGTCCTATTTCTCTCCTCCCTGGATTTTCCATGTTGCTTCCAAACCACCTGAGTCTGTCAGACTTTGTGAAGAGCCTTTTCTCACAGGCTGCCTGTGCCTTTCCCTCACCTCTCCAACTTCTGGGGCCTCTGTGTTGTATATCTTACATGCTGATAGGTTTTCAGTTACCTTTTTTTTTGTGTTTTAGGAGCAAGTGGACATGCAGGCTATCTTGGCTGGTGTGTTGTCGCTGGGCAATGTGACCTTTGAGCCTGAGGAGAGCGATGGGTCTGTAAAAGTGAGTGAAGCCTCCCGGGGATGGCTGAAGGCTGCAGCGGTGAGTCACAAGAAGAACTGACAGAAACTTTATGGATATGATGCTGGTTCCCACTTGCAGTGTGACTGCAGGAGCTGCTCCTGCCAGAGATGGCAGAGGACGTCTCTGCGTCAGAGTGTGAAGGCTCCTGAAAAACAATGAGCTTTTTCCAGAAATGCACATTATGACCCCATGACTGCATATTTATTGACTGCTATCCATTCCCAAAGAGGCACTTCCCAGCTTCTTTTCCTTGTGTGTCTAGAACCAGTATCTTGCATATGGCGATATCAAGGCATGCTGATGTATATGCTTTGTTGACTTCATAGCAGTACAAGCTTTTTAAAATTAAATGTTATATGTTATTAAGTGTGATGATACCTTGGATAAATTCAGGTGTTCAGTATCTGAACATTAGTTCTTTGGTTTTGACAGATCTTGTCCAAAGATACCAACTTAACTGCTATCAATTTTTGTTGGTTATCCAAAATTAAACTATCTACGATTTCACATGAAATTATCACAGATTAAGAAGTATATCATAGAATCATAGAATAGTTTTTAAAGGTTGTCTAGTCCAACCCCCCTACAATGAGCAGGGACATCCCCAACTAGAGCAGGTTGCTCAGAGCCTCACCCAACCTGACCTGGAATGTGTCCAGGCATGGGGCATCTACCACCTCTCTGGGCAACCTGGGCCAGGGTTTCACCACCATCATCATCAAAAATTGCTTCCTTAGATCCAGTCTAAATCTACTGTCTTTTAGTTTATAACCATTACCTCTTGTCCTATTGCAACAGGCCCTGCTAAAAAGTCTGTCCTCATCTTTCTTATAAGCCCCATTTGAGTCCTGGCAGGCTGCAATAAGGTCTCCCCAGAGCCTTCCCTTCTCCAGGCTGAACAACCCCAACTCTCTCAGCCTGTCCTCACAGCAGAGCTGTTCCAGCCCTCTGACCATTGTTGTGTCCTCCTCTGGACCCGCTCCAACAGGTCCATGTCTCTCCTGTGCTGAGGGCTCTAGAGCTGGATACAGGAGTCCAGGTGGGGTTTCACCAGAGGGGAGCAGAGGGGCAGAATCCCCTCCCTCGACCTGCTGGCCACGCTGCTTTGGATGCAGCCCAGGACACACTTGGCTGCCTGGGCTGTGAGCACATTATTGTCTCCTCAGGTCCAGCTTTTCATCCTCCAGTACCCCCAAGTCCTTCTGGGCAGGGCTGCTCTCCATCACTTCATCCCTCAGCCTGGACTGATACTGGGGGTTGCCCCGACCCAGGTGCAGGACTCTGCACTTGGCCTTGTTGAACCTCATGATGTTCACACAGGCCCATTCTTCAAGCTTGTCCAGGTCCCTCTGGATGGCATCCCGTCCCTCAGGCATGTCAACCGCACCACTCAGCTTGGTGTCATCTGCAGACCTGCTGAGGGTGCACTCGATCCCACTGTCTGTGTCACTGATGAAGATACTGAACAGTGCTGGTCCCTGCACGGACACCTGAGGGACACCACTTGTCACCAGTCTCCATCTGGACTTTGACCACTACCCTCTGGATGTGACCATCCAACCAATTACTCATCCACCAATCAGTCCCCCCATCAAATCCATATCTCTCCAATTTAGAGAGAAGGATATTGTGAGGGACCATGTCAAAGGCCTTACAGAAGTCCATATATTCGCCAGGACCATCCCATTTTTATTATATGGGATGGATACATTATCCTGCTTAGTTAACAATGCAGAGTAGAAAATGTAACATATTTCTACCCTTTCTGTGTCTTTTGCTTTGACCTATTTGAAATCCCAGCAACCTTGGTTTTTGGTTTCAATCCCACCTCTCTGCCTGTTTCCCTCCTACACCACACCTGAAACAACCACCGACATCTGTTCAGCAGCCAACTTCTTTTTGTCTTACGTCTTAAAGTCTGCTCCTTGCTTTTTGCACACGGGAGGGGAATTCCTGTTAAAGCAATCCCTGAGGGGCTCAGCTGCATCTGAGTTCCCTTTGTTTCCAGTCTTTTGGGTGTTGGTGTGACTCTGATGTCTGCTGAAGCTCAGACATCCCAGCACCTGCAGTCCCCGCCGTGTGCTGCTGTTCAGTAAGTCATTAAACCACTCAGCAGGGACCAGTGTGGCTCCCAAAGAAAGTAAAAGGTGGCAGCACTGGGAGGGAGAAAGTTTTTCAGAGAGAACGCAAGAGTATGCGTGGTCATTGCAGGCGTAATGAAGATCTCAGAGCCCGCATTTGACTCCAGTGCTGCATGTTAATGGTAATGGTAATATTTATCTTACAGCGGAGCTCAAAGGCCTTAGTCTGAATCATGACCCCATTACAGTCAGTGTTGCACTGATGCAAGAGGTACAATCCCCACAAATAGAGTAAGGGTTTACTATTGACTCTCCTCATCTATTTCCTCTTTCCCAGGGTCAATTTGGAGTCCAAGAAGATGAACTGTTAAAATGCCTTGTTTGTACTATGTCAGTGACCCGAGGCGAGCAGATTCAGCGTTTTCACACCCAGCAGCAGGCAGAAGGTAAGAAACATAATGAATTGCAAATGTGCTGGCCAGAAAGATTGACCCATATTCCACACATGTACAGCTTGCTGGGAACAAAGATGTCTGTCTGTGCCCCTTCATTCCTCTTGCATGGAGGGAGGCAAGTTTATCAGTGTTTAACTGTTTAGTCTCTTCCTGACATGGAGGACCATGAATGCTGCTTTTCTTTGATCTCTGGGGGACTGCAGAGAATTAGCTTTGCTTTCTCCCTCAGTCTAGCCTAGAAGGAAACTGTAGCTGTTTGTACAAAAGATGGGAAGGCTCCTGTTGCAGAGTGCTGGCAGTGTGCAGCGCTCTGGGTAGTAGAGGGAGAAATAACTGAGAGAATCGATGAGATAGCACAGTATCAGGGAAGATGTAAGATGAAAGGGGAGTATGTCAAAGTAGCAAGCGCAAGGTGTTACTTTTCCTTTCAATAAGAAAAGAAAATAATCCAAGAAAATATGCACAAAAAGGTTAAGTTAAAATAGAAGACTTAAAAAATAAGTTTTGCAGGGGGGTTGTACTAGATGACCTTTAAAGGTCCCTTCCAAGGCAAATTATTCTGTGATTCTATTGTTGTAAATAAAAAAGCATGAAATCTCCGGATTTCTAGATTATTGCTTAAAAACAATAAAAGAAAAAAATGAAAATGTGGAATCAGCTAGTTCTGTTTCCTAAATGTCTTCTCCTGCGTCTCTCTAGACAATAAAATGTATGTCTCTCATCATGCAGTGGGTCATGTTGATTTTGTCTCCTTCTTCTTAAATGTCAGCAAGTTTTTCCATCAGTCGCGTTCTCCCCTAGCTGACAGCATTTGAACACTTTGCAGCTGTGGGCTAGGAGGAACATAACAATTCCATTTTCCAGGTACAACTTAGAGCCTCTTTCTTGGTTTAGCAGTGAGGGGATCCATACTCAGTAGATCTGCAGAGGAGAAAGCAAGATCTTCTAAAAAGTGACTGGACATTTTTGGAAATGAAATTTTCCATTTTAGATGGTTTCACAAGTGCCCTAGTATGTCACATCTGATCTTGTAGAAAGATTGTGAAGATTTCAGAATGAAAGAACTCTGTGTGAGCATGCAGGGGGCAGGGATGATCAGACAGATGTCTAATGTTTATGTGATCTTTAAAATAGTTTCATAAACCACTAGACATTGTTGCTAGAGGTGAATGTATTGAGCCAGCTTGTGTGCTGTGTTCCCCACTGTCCTTTGAGCCCTTCAGTGAGCAGCTGTTCTTCTCTCTGTGCAGATGCTCGGGACTCCATTGCAAAGGTGGCATATGGCCGAGTATTTGGCTGGATTGTTTGCAAGATCAATGAGCTGCTGGCTGAGAACGTGGATCCTGAGGTGGAACTGAGGGAGATAGGTGAGTTCTGTCCTCAAAGGTGCAACCCTCAGCCACAACGAAGGAAAGGGACAATATGAGGTTTAGCAGAGATTGCATGCAGGGATCCATTGTCAAAGACACGATGTTGTTGGAGATACTAGTCCGCAGCATGAAGTCTGTAGGGCCTTGGCCAACTCTGAGCAAGTGGTTGGTCTGAAGCAACTGTGAGGCTGTAGTTCTGAGGCACTCTGGCTTTGCAGGGGAGCTGACAGTGGGAGTGGGGCTTCTGCTAACTAGTTCTCCAAGGGAAGTTATTGGGAGAGGTGCCGCTGATGACTTGACTGTGGTTTTCCTGTGCCCCAAGAGCTGGGTGATGGGAGATTTAGTTGTGTGTTGGGGTATGCAGCTATCTGCAGGGATGGTCTGCAGGCTCCATGATATGCTCTTCTACTTTCTTTTAGGTATCTTGGATATTTTTGGGTTTGAAAATTTTGCAGTGAATCGTTTTGAACAGCTTTGCATAAACTTGGCCAATGAGCAGCTGCAGCACTTCTTCAACCATGTAAGTCTGCTGTGGGTGATCTCATATTGTGTGGAGGAGAAAGTAGAGCCCTGATCTACCTGGCATATGAAGGAGAGCTTGGAAAAAAAAATCAGTCTATTGCCTGGAAGGACAGAAACAATGATTAGTGAAGCAGGGTAGAGAGCAGCAACCTTCTCTGCTGTGTCAGGGGAGGCACTGGGGCAGGGAAGGAGGAAGAAGAAGGGTCAAGCAGTGACCAAAGTTGGCAGAGCAGGGACACTTATGCTCTGAGAAGTGTTCCTGCTTGATGCACCAGTATCAGTGAGTGACAAGCTTACGGATGAGCATGCAGAACAGCCATTTCATCTTGGTCCTCTTATGCCATGGGTGAGAGAGCCACACCTCTGTCCTCTGTTCAGGCTGGGAAGGAAGATGCTCAGGATTATCTAGCCAAGTCTTCTGGGTGCTCCAACCTCTTTTATCTGTTTCAGCACATTTTCCAGCTGGAGCAGGCTGCCTATAAAGAAGAAGAGCTGCCTTGGGAGACTATCACATTCAACAATAATGAACCTATTCTGGTGAGTGAGAGGACTGATAGAAGAGAATTGCTCCATTCAGCCGAGAGGAGTCTTGCTCTTTCTATCATGGGGAGGAAATGCACCTGGGAAGAAGCTCTTCAAAGGGTGGTGTAGGTGAGAGTGGCTGCCCTGTACTGTTTTAGAGATGTGTAATGTGTCTCCTTTCCCACAGAATCTGCTCCTGGCCAAGCCACTTGGGCTCCTGTCTCTTCTGGATGAGCAGAGTGCATTCCCTCAGGTATGCATGAGATAGGGGACAGAGGAAATAATGTAGGGAATGTAGCCATAAATATCTGGGCTGCAGAGACAGCTGTTATGTTGGAGTGTGACTTTAAAGAGCAGGATGAACAGAGGTGTCCACATGTGTGACTGATGAGACAGGACAGTGAGATCAGGGACAGTCTAATAATATTGGCATCCTTGTAGAGAGTCAGAGAGAGAGTACAATATGAAACTGTTGCACAGACAAGGACACTTCCAACACCTTGCTTTGCTTCCATGTGCCTTGTTTGGGTCTCTGTTTCAGCCTTATCATTTGATTATGCAATCTGCTTCCATGCAGGCCACTGATGAGACGTTTGTGGATAAACTAAACAGCAGCTTCAAGGGGAATTTACACTTCCAGCCAGGCCGAGGCCGTGTTTTGGGCTTCAGCATCATTCACTATGCTGGGAAAGTATGTACTGTCTGCAGGAAGAATGTTGTTGTAATGTATATAAGAGGGGGGAAATGTGTTACTTGGCAAATAAGGCTTTGATGTTAAGGAGTGTATGGTCTAATGATGATAAAAGCAGAAGTGATGTGTTCCCAGGGAATTGCCTTCTAGGATTCCCTGGGATTTCTGTAGAAGGTATAGGAAGAGAGGACCCCTGAGAAAAGTGAGGGTACCTCTGGGAAGCATAGGGTATTAGAAGAATCTGGTGTATTCATCATCATTCTATTGGAGCTCTAGTCTTAAAATAGTCCATTACAAAACAAAAGCCCTGTATCCACTGTGTAGCACCAAAGGACAGTCTGAAGGCTTTACCTTTACATATTGGGTTCCAGAGCATAGCAGTCACTATTTTATTGCAAACACTGAGGAACACGGTAAGAGCAGCTGGGTAGTTACTGTTTTGAAAATGGAGGTACTTATTTACACATGCGGTGGTATCTAAACATCTTGAGGTTTAGGACTATTGCATATAACCTTACTGCCACCAATTTTGGCCCATTGTTGAATTGATTGGACATAATTTTGGAGCAGGACCAGACATGACAATTCAGGTCATTATGATATGTAATTTAGTAATCTAATCTCACCATTGTTGACTAAGTTAGTACTTGTGACATTATTACAAAAATTAACACCTAGCATAAAAAGCAGAGTGGCAGGCTGGAGATGAGGAAGGGAGCAAGAGAAACAAGGGGATGCATGACAACAAGATGGAAGCGTATTCAAAGGGAAGAGGGGGAGAGCAAGGACAACAGTGAAGCATAAACCAGAAGTAAATGAAACTTGATAATCAAGGAAAGGAGAACAAGAAAATGTGGATGTTTCAGTGTTATGCTGCACTCCTGTGGTTCTAATGCCTCAGTGCCATCCGCAGGATTGAGGAACAAAACCGTTCCTCAGCATTTACATCTGAATGGGGAGCATATGCACGTACAAAATTCACATGCAAGCCAGTGTACCTTCAGTTTAACAGCTGCTCCTGGCAAGCTGTGGAGGTGGCTTTCACAGCACGCCAGTGAGCACTGCTGGCCTTGGTGACTTGCTGCCCTCTCCCCTAGGTACAATATACTGCTGGGGGCTTTCTAGAGAAGAACAGAGACGCCTTGCCAGCCAACGTCCGAGGGCTTTTCATCAACAGCGTCACCCCCTTGCTCAGTGTGCTGTTCACAGGCAAGTCCCTCTGCTGTGATAGGGCACCCCACATGAATCAAGGCCCAGCTTGGCAAGAGTTAAGTGTGGGGATGAGGCTTGTGTGCTATGAATGTGTTTGACAGCTGGCAGCCCCAAGGAGACTCTGGGAAGACTGCAGCCTGAGGTGGGGCTGCTGGCATGTACCACGTTGTCAGAGCTGTTCGTTCCACCCTGGAAAGCAAGGCAGATTGTATCCTATTCCAGAGAATTAGCCATTGCTCAGACGTCTTCCTTCAGATCAGATAGCCCATCTTCTCCAGGGCCAGTGCTGGACTGTCTCCTGGCCTTTCCATATGCTCTGTTCTTGTCTAGAAATGAAGCTGGACAAGGTCATAGCTTCTAGCTGTTCAGACTGAAAACAGAGTGCTGTAAAGCCGCAAGCAATGAGCGTAGAGATTATTCTTTTCAAACACTTTTTGTTTTTCAAGTACAACTTGTTAAAGAACTTTGAGGTTGTGCATTGTTTCTCTCCCACCACTACACTCCCTTTTTCCAGTTATTGATAAGGCCTCAGAGTCCCCAAGGCTTCTATGAAAGTAATTATTTAAAGAAAAATCAGCTGGATGCTTCCTTGGAAATTGCCTAGCTGAACACAGTGCTTCTGGTGCAGAATTTCTTTTTTTTTATTTTTTGTCCTGTTCAGTCCATGCTGCTTTCTGGGATTTACAACTGAGGAATTTCACATCTATTCTCCACCGTGTTTTTCAGCTCCTGCTCAGAAGTATCATTCTTCATTACCACTTCCACACTGTTGCTGAAGATACTTAGTCTAGTTCCAACTCTTTGAAAATTCATAAACAGCAGAGATAATCTGTTCTCAGACTGGTTGTCTAGTCCTGGGCAGCTGACTCTAGGTGGCCCTGCTGAGCGAAGGGATTGGCCCAGATGACTTCCAGAGGTCCCTTCCAACGTCAACGATTCTATGATTCTATGATTCACATGACACCATTGCATTAAGGGTGTCCAAGGCTGCCATTAGATCCCTCAGTAAATTCAGCTTCTCTGAATTTTTTATCTTGTCACTGAATTAGTCAGCTATCTGACTTTATCTAACCTCCCATCTTGACTGCTGTAGGTGAGCTTCCCATTTGCTATCCGTACCTTTTTTTCTGCGTTGTTAGATGCCCGGTGATGATATTTCTTTTGAAAGTCATTTAGGGTTGTTCAATAAACTGAATGCCTTGTCTTCTCAGTGGCAGAAAATAGTATTGGCTGCATTGTATGCTTCATATAGTTGCATTTTCTTCACCCTTTCTTTAGCTCTTTCCTTGTATTTCCACATGGTGAAACCTAATACCCTGTCTATGATTCAGTATTTGTAAGGAGACTTGCATGCGACGTGAGGTTTGAATGTTTAGACATTGTTGATTGCGAGCAAAGGTATAAAATTAACTATTGCCTCTCTTCTTCCAGCCACTATCTCCAGAACGGGGACACTGATGCCTCATGTGAAAGCCAAGGTATTGCACTTCAGGTCTTCATGGCAGTTGATAAATGATGGCATAGTTACCTGATATTTATTATTTGAGTAACTGGCTGAAAATGAGAGCAGACAGAAATGGATTGAAAATAAGAGCAGACAGCAATCTGCTTGCAACAATTTCTCCTTTGTTTTTTACCGGGTTTTCTGCTTGCTTCTGCTGATATGCTGAGCTTGTTTTCCCTCCCCTGAAATGCATTCTCTCTCCTTTTTGCCACCTGCCTTCCAGCAATGCTTTTTGGATGGCAGTCAAGCACTTCTTCCATGGGTGATTTTTTGTTTGGGTCTGGTTCCAGGTCATACCAGGAGCAGACGACAAGTTCAACAGCACACGAAAACAGTCTGCCGGAGCTCAGTTCCGGGTAAAGTATTGCTGCCCTGCAGTGCCCCTTGAGATGAGTGCAGTGATATTTTAGTGAGAGCTTCCAGGATGCTAAGCATCCAGCATGTAGACGGGAGTTTTATCAGAGCCTCAGAAGTTGCTGCAGGGTGGGAAAACAGTTCTCGCTGCAGGATATTGCACGCAGGGCTCTGGCAGTGCTTTGGCTTGCTGGACTGTTGATCTCTCTCTGCCCTCGCCAGCATTCCCTGATGGTGCTCATGGAGAGGATGTATTCTGCCAACCCACACTTTGTGCGCTGTATAAAGCCCAACAGCCAGAAGGAGCCAGGTGTGGTGGACAGCCAGCTGGTGCTGCTGCAGGTGAGGAAAAGCAGTGTCCTTCACAGCTATTTCTGCCATGTCTCAGTGGGGAGGGCAGACCCCACCGAAAGGTTGAGGAAGATACCTGGAAGCTGACTGGTGTCTGAGTCTCCTCTTGCAAGGGAAAGTGTAGGCACACTTCCTATGCGTGTAAAGGTTCTGGGTACTTGGTTGTTTTTGTGACACAGACTGCTAGGTCCAGTTTTGCAATCTTAGTTCTGTCCCATTTCTGTTTCATGAATGCAATGAGATCTGCTTGTCAGGGACTAGGATTCATCTTTGCATCTCCTGGATGAGGACTGATAGAGACAGTACTCCAGAAAAAATGATGCTTCCTGGAGGAGACTGTTCTCACCCGTCAGCCAGGGCAGCTCTGAATAGGAGCCAAGATGGAATCACTTTGATAGGAACTGAAATGTGGTGATATGACTGTCTTTGGGTATTGTGTCAGGTCAGAGATCTGGACACTTTGAAGAATACTGAAAATGATTAGAAGAGTTCAGAAAGCTCTGTGGCCTGTTTAATGTAGAAACTTAAATAGAAATATATATAGACTTATAGACTAATATAGAAATATAAAAAAGGATAGGATTAAGAGGGAAGTTCATCCGTGCCTCAGAGTATTTCTTTGTCCAGATTTGGAAATAAAAAGCTATCCTCTAAGGGACAGAGGGAAAGCAGTACCCATGGCTGTAAGGTGAAATTATTTCAGTCACTGGCTTTTATGGATTCCAACTTTTAGCTGAGAGTGGTTAATCATCAGAGTGACAGGATGCGGTAAATTCAGTCTTTAACCAAGGAAACATTTTCAGAAAGAAACCTTTTCGTTTTGAACTAGAGAAGTTTAGGGATGAATGAAGGCATTTCTGGCTGCAGAGGAACAAACTGATATCCTAATGACCTATTTGTCTTTGTTTCTGCTTCAGCTCCGGTACAATGGACTGCTGGAGACAATCCGTATCCGAAGAGATGGTTTCTCCTGGAGACCCTCATTTCAGGAATTTGCTGAAAGGTTTGTTAAAATCTCTGAATTTTCCTCCTTAGATATTGTTAGGGAAGCGACCCTGGTAACAAGATACGGGCAAGGAGTGAAACAGCCTCTTTAAAGATCATGTGCCTGAGATCATGGGGTTGTTTGCTGAGGGAGGCTGAGTGGAAAAGATGGTGATTTATTGTTGTTTGCTGTGAGGTTAACATGAATCAGCTCAACACATCAAGGATGTGGCTCTTAACTGGCTGTATTGGTTTGTTTTTCACAGATACGGAATTCTTCTAGTGAAACCACATGTTTTCCTCACAAAAGAAAGGTAAGAACACTTTCTTGGCTATGTGCAATTGAGTTTGTTCTTCAGAGAATTTGCTCTCAGAGTAGCATAGCAAACTAAGTAAAAGGAAGAAGGTCAGGATGGGTTTTTGTAGTGATGGGGAACACAAATCCCTAGGCAAGGACAGTTAGTGTTTAAAAAGCATTTGGTACAGTGATGAATGAAATCTTTCTTGAATTGCTATATAGCATTTCAATTCAATTGCTGTAAAGCCTTGCTATCCTGAGGTATGAGGCTTATGGCCTCATGAGAACTGGCTTATGGACTCCATTTAGAGAGTCACAACAATGGTCAAAGGTGTCACAGAATCATAGAATCATCGAATAGCTTGGGTTGGAAGGAACCTTTAAAGGTCATCTAGTCCAACTCCCCTGCCATGAGCAGGGACGGCTTCAGCTAGATCAGGTTGCTCAGAGCCCTGTCGAACCTGACCTGGAATGTTTCCAGGGATGGGGCATCTACCACCTCCCTGGGCAACCTGGGCCAGGGTTTCACCAGCCTCATTGTCAAAAATTGCTTCCTCAGATCTAGTCTAAATCTACCGTCTTTTAATTTAAAACCATTACCTCTTGTCCTATCTACAGGCCCTGCTAAAAAGTCTGTCCCCATCTTTCTTATAAGCCCCCTTTAAGTACTGGAAAGCTGCAATAAGGTCTCCCCAGAGCCTTCCCTTCTCCAGGCTGAACAACCCCAACTCTCTCAGCCTGTCCTCACAGCAGAGCTGTTCCAGCCCTCTGACCATTGTTGTGGCCTCCTCTGGACCTGCTCCAACAGGCCCATGTCTTTCCTGCACTGAGGGCTCCAGAGCTGGACACAGGACTCCAGATGGGGTCTTGCCAGAGCGGAGCAGAGGGGCAGAATCCCCTGCCTCGACCTGCTGGCCACGCTGCTTTGGATGCAGCCCAGGACACACTTGGCTGTGTCATGTCACTGACATGAAAACCTCATGTCCAGCTTTTCATCCCCCAATACCCCAATTCCTTCTGGGCAGGGCTGCTCTCCATCCCTTCATCCCCCAGCCTGGACTGATACTGGGGGTTGTCCCCGACCCAGGTGCAGGACCCTGCACTTGGCCTTGTTGAACCCCATGAGGTTCACACATGCCCGTTCCT
>NW_010529803.1:17921-18501 GCF_000687285.1 Phaethon lepturus
TCTGCAAACTTGCTGAGGGTGCACTCGATCCCACTGTCTATGTCACTGATGAAAATATTAAAGAGCACTTGTCCCAGTATGGACCCCTGAGGGACACCACTCGTCACTGATCTCCACCTGGACATTGAGGTGTTGACCACTACACTCTGGATGCAACCATCCAATGAATTCCTCATCCACCAAACAGTTCCCCCATCAAATCCATATTTGGATTAATTAAGAGAGGAGGATGTTGTGAGGGACCGTGTCAAAGCCCTTAGAGAAGTCCGGATAGATGACATCGGTAGCTCCTCCCTTGTCCACTGATGTGGTCCCTCCATCATCAGGCAGGCCTTGCCCTTGGTGAAGCCATGCTGGCTGTCTTAAATCACCTCCCTGTCCTCCATGTGCGTTAGCATAGCTTCCAGGAAGATCTGTTACATGATCTTCCCAGGCACAGAGGTTAGGTTGACAGGTCAGTAGTTCTCAGGATCCTCCTTTCTACCTTTTTTAAAAGTAGGTGCAATGTTTGCCTTTTTCCAGTCTCCAGGGATTTCACCTGACTGCCAGGACTTTTCAAATATCATTGAGAGTGGCTTTT
>NW_010529803.1:18532-33752 GCF_000687285.1 Phaethon lepturus
GTGCACCTAGACTTGTGCATGTTCAGGTTCCTCAGGTGGTCTCAAACCTGATCTTCTCTTATAGTGGGCAGGACTTTGCTCCTCCCATCCCCGTCTTGCAGGCCATCCCCTTAAGACGTTAGGAATAGACACTGCCAGTGAAGACTGAGGCAAAGAAGTCGTTGAGCACCTCAGCCTTCTCCTCATCCATTGTTACCAGTCTGTCAGTCTTGCTCATCACAGGGGGTGTCAAGTTCATTGTCCACTGAACTCAGTATGGCAGGGGCTCAGCACCATTGCGAGGTGCTTCTCCAGGCTTTTTCCTGATGGCCTCACACAAAAAGAAGACAATAAAGACAATGGTGAGCAAGTACCCAGCACTGAATGCCTCCCAAGCTAGAGAGGATGTTTCTGATCCAAGAATTTTTTGTGTGTACAGGTATAATATATCCCCAGCACTTTCAGAACCTGACTGTTCCTTATACACATAAATGTCCTTCCAGCTCTGCAGTCTTACCCTGTCAGCTTTTTATTTCCTACATCTAAGGGCAGCAACTCCCCACCTCTTCTTTTCCACTTTCCCAGTCCCTCCTTCCTACCATGGCCAATTGTGACTGGAGGTGAAAATGAAACATGAAACATCAGCCAGCTGATTTTATTTTATTTTTTTGTCTTTTAAGAAAAGGATTTGAATGCTTTCCTGGAAAAGTTCTCTTCTGGCAGTAGTTCCTCCAGCCTTCACAGAGCTTCCTTGAAGTTACTGATGCTACTGAATGGATAAAAATCACAAACCCACTTTAGACCCAAGTCAAGAGAGAATCTCATTGATGAGAGAAAGATGATGGTAGACAGGCAGCATGATGTGTTTTCAGCCACAAAAATCATAGGATGCTTTTGAGAAAATAATTACCTTGAATATAGATTCTGGCACAGTGGCAGTTGGCTGAGATAGAAGGAAAACCACTTCTGCTTTGTTATGTGAGATATTAGCAAAAAGCCCCACTATGGTTTCACAGCCTGGATTTGCAGGCAGAGGGAGGAAGCTGCCTGTGTGGTACAGCTACAGTATTGCTTTCAGTTCCAAGTGTTGGTGAGTCTTTCTGAGTGACCCATATTTTATCACTGGAGTCTGAAAAATGAAACTGGAAATGGAAAACAGACTTTCTTCCAGATGTCTTGCTGTGCCAACCTTGCAACTTGTGTACTCCAAAGAGCTTGGAAATGAGATGAGGAAAAACAGTTCTGAGAATAAAATAGGGTCTTCAGAATTGCCTCCCAGGCAGTTGAAGGAAATCTGCCTCTAGGAAACCCCGTTGCTGATGTTTATGAATGTGATACTAGGTGTACCTCAAGGAGCACTACTGATTGACAGCCAGTTACTGAATGTGATCGGGTGACAGGGGACAGAGAATGCAATGCAGAATCATTGAGGCACTTTCTCCCCCTTTATGCACCTAAAACCACTGGTTGCATGTTGTTCATTTTGGGCGGAAAATTATTTATTTAACTCTTTTCCTCTCTTTCAGCTGCTTGCAGATACTGCAAAATACAGAGCTGACAGGCTGGATATGTGGGTAGGTGTGGATCACCTATATATATATAAGGGGCCTGAACTGCAGAGACTTTATACGTGGAGACTGTTACCTGGTTTCCTTCAGGGAGAACTTTGTGGCTGCAGGAAAGGCCTGTCCAAAGGATAATTGGAGGCAAATGTAGACAAACTGTTTCTCACCACTTCTTTCTCTCCCCAACTTCTCAGGAAGTCACGACTTTTCTTTAAATATTGGCACCAGGAACAGCTGGCAAAGTATGTGGAGCAACTGGAAAGAGCAGCAGTTGTCATACAAAAAGGTGAGCACTGGGCAGAAGAGTCTCTCAACTCTGATCTCAGACCAGGGCAAGGGAAAATTTTTCTCCAGTCCCTGCTCCACCATTGCAGACGACAGAAAGGCAGGCCAAGCGCCATCTCCATGTCAAGGCCCTGTGGGGACTAGAGTGCTTGTTGCAGATGCCCACCTATCTCCTCAGTGCTCATCCTCAGTCAGGGAGAGCCATCAGACAGTGAGCCTTGGAAAGGGAAAGCACATGTGAAGGAGAACTGAGCTGAGCAGGGCAAGCATATGGTTTGACTGTGTCCCAAGATCTGGGTAACCATCCCCTGGCGTGAGGGCATGTTCGTGAGTGGTGTTGAACTGAGGAGAGGGAAAAGATGATGAGTGAAGTAGATCTCATTCCTACTTTCAGAGACAGGCAGAAAGGGATGAAGTTTTGGTTTTGTTGGGGTTTTTTTCTTTCCTTTCTAGGTAGTGTCTGCTCTGGCAGCCTGTTTCTCTAGAGCAGGCACTCTGGGTAGTTTGGTACTTCCCTCTGCACAGGCTCCATGAGGACTGTGCAATCAGGAGGAGGTGGCCGTCATCCTGCCTGGTCCCTCTGTTGTAATTCTCTTCTGTATGGGTTGTTGCACTGCTGAAGCATCTGAGCAGCTTCCAGCTACGCACTGTACAGTATGACAAACATCAGACTGTCACATGCTGTGCCTTGCTCTCATCCGTGGGGAAGGTGTGTGGGTAGTGGGAAATGAGAGAGTGCAGCTATGTGCTTTAGTACATCGTAGAGTAGGTGGGATAATGCAATGTTTCTAAAGCTCCTTATGAACCCTGTGATGGCTGCTTATGGGAATGACAGCCGTGATGGCTGACACCAAGGAAATCCCATCTCCTGCACAGAAGAGCTTTGCTTTTACTGAGTAGTGTTTGAAGGGTACCAGGGAGATAGAAGGTTAACAGAGGCCCTTCTGTGAGACTTTGTTTTTTGGGTATCCTGTGCCTTGGCATTAGAGATGAGAGCTTAGACCTGTGACTTTATTTTTTTTTAAATCCATGATCTGGCAGCTTAGAGAGTAGAAGACAGTTCTTACGTGGTTTTGACTGCCTGCTCCAGAAGAGTCTGCATTGCCCTTTATTAATATGATTGAAGTGTTGAGAGCTTTGCACTGGCTGAAGGAATATCACCCAGTGTGCTTCCCTCAGGGAGTCACAAAGGCATGATGACAATTTTTTTTCCAACCACAGCTTTTCTCTGAACAGTTTTCAGGGGATTCAGATGCAGGAAGAGTTATCTAAAACTGGTGGCTGAGCTGAGAGCTCAGGCACAGCAGCTGCAGGAGGAGGCAGAGAGAGAAAGAAGCCGGCAGCTGGCAATGGAAGCAGAGGCCCAGAGTGAGTTGCTCCCACTCCCACTTGCCCCTGTGTGTGGCCACTCGTGTGACGATCACCTCAAAATGCCGTAAGCTTCAGGTGATGATGGCCTGCCCTCAGCTCTCCTGGGGCTGGGGGCTTCACCGATGCGGTGGGCAGGGACCTATCAATGTTTCCGCCATTTGAAAGTGCAGCTTCCTCTGGGGGGAGCAGAAGCAGCGTGGTGAAGGTTATTTGCCTGGCTGTGTTGGGAGGAGTGTCAAGCTGTGTCTTTGCCACACACTCTATGCAGCAGAGCCTGTCCCTATCCTGGGCATGTGGAGGATGGATCTCATGGATCTTGGATGCTAGATTTCATCTACTTCTGTCCTCTTGTTGCAGAAAGAATCTCTCTTCCAGTCCCCATGCCACGAAAGAGGCGCCCTCAGCCTTGTCCCCATGCTCCTGATAAGCCACCAGTGCCACGGCCACGCAGCAAACTAACAGAGGTAGCAATATTAGCTCTGCTTGGGGTGCCTTAGCGAGGGGTGCTGGTTCCCTGCTCCTTCCACCTTCTGCATGCACATGTGCTCCTGCATGTGGTCCCAGGACAATATTGTCATTCTTGTTAGGAGAAGCGACAGAGTCCTTTTCTACTGTGGTTAGTTAAAAAGCATGGTCAGGACCTTTGAGGAACTGAAAGTCGCATTTGATAGTTTGCGACTGATCCTGTCTTAAGAATGGGATGGCTATCAAAGTGACCCCTTCAAAGATCCCCTGCCTTTGACCTTGCTTTCATGCCCACTTTCCCCTTCTCTCCACTTTCAGTCCACTCCTTTTGATAACTTCTTGGACCCTTCTGTGCCTCGCCCTGTTCTGGGCGCAGAGGGACAGACTGGAGAAGAGGCAAAAATGAGGAAACTCAAGAGAGGAGCAACTCTCCGCTGGTTCAAAGAGACGCAGGCCCAGAAGGTCATGCAGGATGATGGGGCCTTTCCAAGCTGGCTGCATGGGATGATCAGCCGAAGGTGGGTACGCTGGACACAGTGGCCGCAACCGCAGCTTGGGCTGTGGCAGGCAGGCAGAAGCTGCTGTGTCCTTAGGAGGACTGTGTAGGTTGGGTTTGCCAGGATTTGCCTCCTTAAGGAATGGGAGTGACCTGCATAACCTTTCCCTTCTAGGCTGTGAGCTTCAAACCCTTAGGGGGAAGCCTGGAGCTCCCCATCACAGGACGCAAATGCTGAAACTTCACATGGGTCCAGGGGAAGACTGGAAACTCATAGGAAATAAGCCCACTGTGGGTTCCTGAATACAGATCTTGCAGGGAAGGCAGGCTTGGAAAGTACTTGGAGAGCCCCTGTTGTGGATTGGTTGCAGAGAGATGGAGAGAGGATGAACTTTCGGTCTGACTCATTATGACTGTTCTCATATCTCTCAGTTTAGGTCAGGAGGATACCTCAGTTTACAGCAAATGAATACAGAATTCAGTGTACATTTATTTTTAAAGAAAGTATTAAGAGGGGCTCTAGTGAGTACCCAGTAGCAAGATTCCCCCAAAGTCCCCAGAGATGGGAAAAGGAAGGCTTTTTGTTGATACCTCTGCCCACCTACCCTCCTTTTAGGCTGGGAGAGACATGCACAAAACCCTACTTTCTTACAGAGTTCTTTACAAGACTGAGCTCTCAAGCTTTTGTGTGGGCATTGCTGCCAAGCCTGCCTGTCATTTGAACACCCTTACCATCTTGTTGCAGTTTGTGACTTTTTTCTGTTAAAGCTGCAAGCCTTCTTCAGTTGTACTAGATCACAAGTTCCTGGATTTTGTCAGCTTATCGGTGTGAACAGTGCTCAGAGACATTATACAGCACGTTAGATTAGTAAAGGACACTACAGTAGCTGACAACTCCCTGGTAGCTGCATTTTTTTCTTTTTTTAAGATAATTAACAAGGCCCCCACCTGCATTAATGCTTTTGTCCACAGATCCAAGAATGCAGGATAGGAGCTAGCACCTGGAAGACAAAACTGCCTGAATTCAAATACAGGCTAGCCATGAGCACTTCACAACCGGGGACGCAGCAGATCCTTCCCAAAGACACGGAAGATTAGATACTTTTGAAGTGGTGCATCCTGTTGCTGGATTTAAGTCTCCATGCAGCAGGGTAAGCTCAGCCTCATGTAACAGAGCAGCCAGAGCAGCCCCAAACTGCTCCAGTGATTTGCAGTCACCTTTAGCCTGGAGCAGGGCACATGACAAGCACAAAGCAGTGCTTTGTCTATTGGGCAGAGACAGGGAAGACCTCCTTCCAGCAGGAAGTTGGGAGAGACAGACTGGTGTAATCCAAGCTGGTGTTTTTCCAAGGCACTGAGCTTACCTTGTGCTGAGCACCACTGCCCCACAGCATCCTGACTTCTTCCATCAGCCCTGGAGCATTGGAAATGGGTATGTGCACAGCCTCCTCTTCTCAGCAGTGCTTGCAATGTGTTCTGTGCTGGAAGGTAGCTGTTGCTATTGCACTGGTCAGACCACTGGAGCAGGTTTGGAGCAGCCCTGCTTGGAGAGGCTTTGGCTGAGAGTATTGTGCCTCCTCAGCCTGCTAATGCCTCCTTGCACCAGCAAGCCTGAGCGTGGAAAACTAGCCAGGAATGCATGGGGCAGATGCTGGCTTCCCTGTGCACTTGGAGCGCTACCATGGTAGCACGTGAGATAGGATGGGAATCCCTGCACAGAGACAGGTGCTCACTGTCCACTGAAAAACTCTTTCCTGCTTCCAGGGAAGCTGAAAACTTGCTGATTGACAAGCCTTTGGGTTGCTTCCTTGTTCGGATCAGCCAGAGTCGACCAGGCTACACCTTGACATACAGGTAGGTAATAAGCCTTGCAGAGAGGAAAAAGAAGGTCCTAAATTGACCTCTGCGTGGCTGGAGGAGTTAACCTCCTCCATAGAGGAGTCTAGTGAGGATGATGCTCACCTTCTCCTGTAGTGGGTGTCTCAGACAGCTTGGAGTAGCAGACAGGACACTGCACAGTCTGTCTGTTGCCAAAAACTAAATGTGTTTGTGGTGGGGTGCTGCAGTTCCAAGGGTGCAGGTCCTTCTTGGGTTGTGCTATATGGCTGAGTGGGCAAACCAGGTTGGAAGAAGCATTGACTGGAGCAGAGATCAGTCGAGAAGAAAGCCTGAGGAGAAGCATGGTCTTTGTACAGCCTTAGGGAAGGGGTAGGGCAGAGTTTTAATGTGGACAACAGACATTGGAGGTGGTACAGTCTGCTGGGGTTTGGATCCAGCTGCTCGGTTTCTCCTGTCACTGACTTTGGGGAAATTGCTGCTCCTCCAGCACCTACTAGCACAGCATGTGACAGTCCAGCATGGTGCATCTCCTGCATCTTTGTGATATTTGTTAATGGGGAGCCTGATCACATGTGGCCTCTTGAGACAAGTGCAGAAAGCAATGACTGGGTCCTGAACAGATGTTGCAGCCCCGTGCCATGACTATTTCTGTCTGTCCGTCTCCCCAGGGGTGAAAGCCGCTGCAGACACTACATGATCCAGATGCAGCCCAATGCGCGCTATGTTATCCTGGGGGAAGACCGGGCTCACACCTCGCTCACTGAACTGGTTCAGTATCACCAGACTGTGGGCATCCAGCCCTTCATGGAGACACTGACTGTTCCCTGTGGGCAGGTGAATGTTGGGGATCTGCAGCCAGAAAAGGGGCTGGGCCATGGACTATGCCCTGAGTGGACAGAGTCACTCTAGCAGAATCTCTCTTTTGTGTTCCCGTTGAGGGCTGCCCCATTCTGGCCAAACAGCTTGGTCTGTTCTGTATGCACCGGACTAGCTGGGCACTGGGGAGTCCTGGGGTGGGGGAGAGGCCCTGGGGGATGGATAATACCCCCCTGCGCCCTGAATGTCAGCATTGGGCACAGCTGGATATTCATCCCCATTGTGCTGTTTGGGGTATGTGGAGGGTCTGCAAGCCATTGCTGAATCCACTCTTTCTCCCCTCAGAAAAGTAGTGAGAGTTTGGATTACAAAAATCTGGAGTGCCTCAGGCTGGGTCCACCAGCAGCCGAGGGGGAGACCCCTCCAGAGGAGCAGCCCTGCCCCTCCAGGCCTTCCACCAGCAGACCTGCTCTGCAGTCAGGAGCAACCACGGTTCTCAGATCCGCGTGGTTCAGGAAGTCCAAGAATTGCCAAAACCAGCAGAGCCTGGACAAGAATATGACAAAGCCAAGCTTAGGCAAGGAGAAAGACAGCCAACGAGCCTTCCCACGCCTCCACTGTTCCATACGCTTGGCGATGCAGGAAATCCAGCAGGTGAGCTGGGCCAAGCCTTGCCACTCATGGCCATGGTGGGACACATGGAACTGCCCTACCCAGGGGCAGGAAAGAGAAGGCTTCCACAAGTAGTGCTCGGTTTCCTAGCTCCTGGGTCACAGGTTTTATTTGGTGGTCTTGGGTCAAGACTGTTCACTGGAAGTGCGGCGCTGGGAGAGACCCTGGGAGAGGCTCGCTGAGATGCCCAAAGAGAAGTCCACAACAGAAGGGGCTGTGATGTGGGCAGCATCCCAGATGCTGCTCCCTTAATACTGTCTCTCTGCTTCTCACTGCAGTTCTCTTCCATTCCCTTGAGCACCTCTGTACGGAGCTGCTGTCAAGCTCTCAACATTGAGGATGTAAAGCCCGAGTGACATGGTAAGAGGAAGCAGCACACAGGAAGGCAGACAGCAATTGCAGCTTCTCTGGGAAATGGAGGATCAAAGGGGCTCTTCCCTTGGTGCTCCACCCAGGGCGTCTCTTGGTCACCAACTGCATAGAAATAGAGCAGGAGAAACAGAGGGCTGTGGCCAGCTTCTATTCCAGGACTGCAAAGAGACCAGGAAAAATGGGGAAAATCATCATAAGGTTGGGTTCCCAGCACCTGTGGTGCACAGCATGCTTGCAGTACAGTAACAATGCTGCTGGAGGGAGCTCACAGTTTGTTAGAGGCCTGGGGCTGGAAGGATGAGTACTCTCAGAAAGCATATCTGAATGCTACAATAGTCAGCTGCAGTGGCTTAATGTTGTGGAGGCACATATGAGAAATGGGTGCTGGGCAAAGAACCTTGGGGGTAGCAGGGGCAAAGAGCCGAAGGCAAGGCTGAGAACATAGGAAAAGGCGGCAGTCTATGAGGACTTTAAACAAGGTTTCAGCAGCTGGAAACACAGCTGGTTACTGAGGCTGTAATATACTGGGCAGGTTAAAGGAGTGTATGGAGTGGGCCAGGGAGGGCCTTCTGGCACAAGCTGGCTATGCCCCATGCGTTAATTGCCTGAAGCATCTTGTGAATGCGCAGCTTCCTGGTGCAGCCAGTGGGTAAATCCCTGTCCCATTCAGTTGCTGAAGGCAGGAGGAAGCTGTAGTGGTGGTGTTATATACCTCTGGAAAAGACTGGATTTGTGTCAGCTGGGTGTGGAGAGGGATCAAAAGACCATGCAGCCCTGCGCTGGGATTGCTGAGCTCCCTGCGTGGTTCTGCTCCCAGGAATTCATGTTGGAGTAAAGCTTTTTAGCTGGGGCCTGTCTTTTCTTCCTCTTGATGGCTGAGAAAATCCTCTCCCCAAAGTGTTTGACTCAGTGCTCCATTCCTGTACATGGGTATTGATGCACCCAGGGGATGCTCCTGGTGTCTGAAGTTAGGCAGAAGAAAGACAAAATGTGTGGGATCTGCATAGATAACAGTGTGTCGTACTGGGATTACTGAACGGAGCCCTTCTTTTATGTCCTCCACTGAGTTATGTTTTTTGACTTTCTTGCAGGTCACACTGGCTCAGCCCTATCCTCTTCCAGTGCTGCTGGGCCTTGCCTAACTGGGTGAATACATCCAGACATATAGCAGCCTTTTTTTTTTTTTTTTTTTCCCCCTGCACCCAGCTAGAACTGTGCAAGTAGACAGGACTGCTGCAGAAACAAACTTTGATCAGCACTCAGCCGGTCTCAGTGGCTGAGACCGCAGTATCTGAACCAGTCTTGCCCTGGCAGAGGGGAGAGGATGGTAACAGTCACTCTGCACAGTCCCACAGTGCCTGATAGTCTGCGTGTCAATACTTCAGCGTGCCTGGGGACCCCTCACCTCGCACTGTTATAGTCACAAACTGGGTATCTCCCAACAACCTGTTCTTTCACAGATACCTGTACTGATTTCCTACCTCTTTCTCTTCAAGTCTGCTGTCTCTGTTTTGATCCTGTGTATCTGCTGCTCTGGGTGCCAAGGGAAGCTGGGTTTGGGAAGTAAGGAATGAAACTGATGTGTCCTTTTTGTTGAGTGCAGTGGCACTGAGAGCTGAGACAAGGGGCAACAAGGTCCTTCTGTGGAGGGAATTTCCTACCCTTGCATCAGTGTGCTGGCCTGCTGCTCCCCAGTCCTTAGCCAGAGCCCGAGTCAGAGAATCCTTGGTGAAACCCTCTTGTTCATCCTGGTTGGAATCTCTACAAGTCTGAGCTGGACAACGTGCTACTTTACACTGAGGGTAGAGGGCTTGGAACATACAGGCCCATGCTACTTATTATGTATTTTCTACCTTTTAAAGTAAATCTCTTTTCTTCCTGTAAGGAGAGGCTCAGTGTTTTCTTGTTTCTGTTTCCTGCAGTCAGTTCAGCCACAGACTGCAAATGGAGGAGAACGGCTAACGCCTCTGAGGGTAGACACAGGATCATGTGAAGTGTCTCAGTGGAGAAGGTGAAGGCTCATGGGCCAGTAATCCCGGTGTACAACTGCCGCCCGTAACAGTGCTCACGTCCCATGCCACCCTCATCTCCGTGAGACCTGCGCAGCCGGCGCCGAGCTCCCTCTGGGTCAGTGCTTCCCTGGCAGATCCCTCGGCAGCGGAGGGCAGCTACGCTGCCCACCCCACCTCACCCCTCTCTCAGAGGGCATGAGCGTGCCTGAGTCCACGTTGCGTAGGCAAGCGCTGTGGCCAGAGAAGCTTGTTCACGTGATACAGGGTGCTTGTGGCAGGGTCTTGGCGCTGCCTTGAACCACGGGACTATTTCTCTTCCCTCCGCTGTGCTCTCTGGAGCAGTAGTGCTGAGCTGTGCGGGCTCACAAGGGAGCTGGGGACCAGGCAGGGAAGCAGCGGCTGGTTCAGACTGACGTCCTCACTCTCCCCAGCACTGCCCTGCAGCATTAACACACCTTTTCTCTTCCTCGTACTGGGTTTTGGCAGCTGCTTTGTGGCTGTTCAGGACAGAACCAGTCCAGGCAGTCGGAGGCTGCTGTTTGCAGAGTCTTCCTGGCTCAGCCCCGGGGCGTTTTGCTGGGCAGCCTTGGCCTCTGTGCCAGTGTTCTCCTGGGCTTCCTCCACTGCTGGGCAGCTGAAAACCTGCCTTCTGGGTAGCACGTAGAACCACTTCATGGCCAAAATATTTCTAAGAACTCACTAATGCACCAAACTGAGACATGTATGAGAAATGCATTTCAGTGACAGAGTTGCTCTGTAACACTTTCCTAGTTCCTGTGTCACAGACCATGATGTAAGCCCAGGTCTAAGATCCAGCTGCAAAACACTGTTCAATCCTGTAGCCTGGTAGGGATAATGCTGAACCAAGGAGGATGGTGAAGAGCTTTCTCCCAGCAGCTGCCTCCCGTACCTCCTGCGTCCTGCTGCAGACACAGCTCACAAGTGACACTGGGGGGGAATGACATCGCAGAGGGTCAGAGCACTCCTCTGGTGGGTGTCCATGGCACATCTGCTGGAAAGCTTCCCAAAACCAGAGCAGATTTATTCCGCCCCTGATTCAATGAGTGGGAAGTAGAATCGCAATGTGGGCAGCCAGGAGCCTGGCATGGACCCAGGCAGCACGCCTGGGCTGGCAGGTCAGGTTTCTTCCATGTTTGTTACTTCTACTTTTCCTATGACACGACAATAGGAAACCAAGGGAAGAGAAGAGTGAGAAGCTGCTAGGCTGAGGAGCTTATGCTGCACTGGAGGCACTGGCATGATTTCTGCAAGGCTCTGGTTTGCCAGGAGCATTAGCAAACAGCGGATGTTCTGCCTATATAGAAACTTGGTCTAGCCAAGTTTCTGGAGAGCAGCCTGACTAGTGCTGGGCTATCATGGGGAGAAATGTGTGCCAGCAATGGGGAAAATCTGAGAGGAGAGCTGGGAATACAACAGGCTGCTGAAGACTAAAATGCAGGTTTGACATCTCTGGCGTGGTCTTTCCCTGCATGCTTCCAACTCATGGCCAAAGTCAGCCACTGGAGCTTCAGCTCTGTGTGAGAGCATGAGTTATGCTAAGGATTTCTTTCATCTTCTCCCTGAAGTTGATCTTCTCCACTGAAGAGGAGCAGCTACCTGAGCAGCCCTACCTCATTTCCTATGGCAGCAGCTTGCCTTGTGGCACTCGGAAAGTTATGTCTAAGAAAAAGCAGAGAAAATTGTGTAAGCCAAAGTGGGAAGGCCATTCATGTTATATCATGTTATAGTTCAGCTAGCGTGTGATGAACCGAATGGGATGTACTCACATAAAAGGCAAATACCAGGCTGTTTCGGGCTGCGTGAGCACGGGCAGCCCCCTGAAGAAGGCCTGACAGCCCGCAGATCCCCTGAGTACTGCATTTCATGCCCCACGGGGCTTCAGCTGAGCTCGGAGAGGAAGGCTAGGAAAAGATGCCTGGGCGTGGGGAGCTGGGCAGAGCCGGCACCCAGGCAGGTAGGAAGAGCAGCAAGAAGGATCTGCAATCCACAGGAGCGAGAACTGGAAGTGCCAGAGGGACCTCTGGGCTTGGAGGCTTGGGAGGAATTTTATTTCACAATCTGTGCCTTCCTAGTTGTCCCCCGTCACTCCATCCCTGCAACTAGTGCTTCAGTGCATCCTTTAGCGAGCTTACCTAACCTGCCTTGCTGTTTTTGCAGAAGGGTTTTGTGTCCCTTCCTTATCTCCCTCAATGCTTTACATTTGACCAATCTTGGCTGCAAATATTTTAGCAAATCACCTCTAAGCTAAGACCTACTCCAGATCAGTCTCGTTCTGACCAAACTGAAGCTCTGGATTGCCTTTGGCCCTTGAGGTATCTGGCCAGCAACTCTCCATCAGGCTGGCTAAACCAGAAATTTATTTTCTTCTCTCCTTCCATTCTCAACCCTTCTTGTTCCCCTTTTTTCCAGCTCTGCTTTCTCCTGTCCTCAGTCTGGCCATCATCTTTGATGTAGACTTGAGGTTTAGGAACGTAAACCTGTGATCCAAGGACCAGTACAACTCTTAACCTCTTTTCACAAAACTGGCAGCCCTCATGTTGTTTGCTTTCTTCCTGGGCAATGCTATGGTGTATGTTGACGTTTCCTTTCCCAGATGTGTTTTAAAGACCTATTTGGCCCTCAGCCCAGACAAGGCTCTCCACACCGCTCTTAGCCTCACTCCAGCCTATGTCAAGTGACTGTGGAGTGTTGTAACAGCATCTCTGAGATAGTCTTTCCTATCTTCTAGCTAACTTTGTTGTCCACACCAAATACTTGCATGGTGTGCCATTGCTTTGCAGCAACATTTAGGACAGGCTACTTGACCAGGGCCTTGCTTATCAACTTGCTCCTCCTGGTTGCCTCACGAGCATCGAAACTACTGTCTGAGATGAAGGGGTCAAACCAGCACAGGATCCTGGCCGTGTAGGTGGCCCGTGGGGTATGCTCAGAGCAGGCTGAAGAGCAATGTAGGCATAAAGCCAAGCTTCCTCTGCTATGTGTTTCGAGCAATACTCAGTTTAATCTTATTCTGACCAAAGTATCCTTTTCTAGCAGTCCTTGCTGGGTTGATCCTCTGTAGAAGTATCTGATTGCTTTTGATCCATTCTAGATTATTTTGCCTCCATAGCAACCCTAAGCAATTAATTCCTCAGACTTATGATGCATAGTAAAGAATTACTTAAATCTGTTTGGTTTTTACCTGCTATGTCATTATTTAATCAATATGCCTTTGTTTCTATACTATAAAACATCACAAACAGTTGTTTCCAGAACAACTTGCTCACTGCACATGGTTTTATATACATCACTTTCTCTCCTTGGCTATCTTTTTCTGTCTCATCCGTTTGATTGTTCTTTTCCCTTTTTCTACCTCTTCTTAATTCCACTGTATCTTCTCTGACAGAGAAGGAAAAAAACACAGAGCTAACCCTCAGGCCACTTCCCTGAGTGGGGATAAATGGTCCGAACTCTCTTTGTGCAGGTAGAGCTTCTCCTTGTACATTACATATACCTGACTTTAATTTGTCATTTTATCATCCAGCTTCTCATTGTGAGATCTTTCTTGAACTCTGCAGTGAGTGCTCATTTTCACTATGCTGCGTACCTCAGCCTCAGCCCCATCATGGCTCACACCCCTTCCCAGACCATTTACGAATGCCACAAAACCCACAAGCCCTAGCACAGATCCTGGTGGTACAGCACTGGTACGTTTCTCCACCTTAAGCACTGACCATTTTCCATTCACTGTCTTCTGCCTTGTTATTAACCATGGGAATAAGCATGGTGTGGAGAAGAGTGATTAAGGATATTTGGTGTGGGACCTTGCTGAAAGTGTTTTGGGCATCCGAGTACATCCATCTATCCAGCCACACCCATGAAACAAGGTTCCTTACCGCTCTAAGGAGTGAGGCATTACTTCATTCTGCTAGAGTGGGGTTGTTTCTTCCCCTTTAATCCCATTTCTCTAGGTGCCCAGGGATGCTCTTCCTAATTCCCAGTGTGGAACTCAGATTCACAAGTCATAGGTCCCCAAATTTACCCAAAGTTCTTAAAAAAAAAAACAAAACCCCAGCTCTGGCATCTCATTTGCCTCCTGTCATTCATCTGGTTTCAGGCTGAACTAAGCAACAGGTTGCATGTCCCATCGTAGCTGAGCCATCTGTGCTGGGGTTCCTGCAGAGCCCTCGGATAAATGCCATCTATGTCATTTACCATTTGTGTTACAAATTTGTTTCGAAACATAGCGTGCTGATGCTTTCACTTAGAGCAGGTTGCCTCATTCATCCCTGCAAAAGAAGGCTGTAGTGTGAGTAACTCACTGTGCTTTTCTGCGGGCCCTCTACTCTGAATGGTCTTTCACACCTCTGTTACCTGTTCGCTCTATGGCAAGCTTCCAGTGTGAAAATGGTTGTTTGTTTTGGGGTGGTTTGGTGGGGTTGGTTTGTTTGTTTTTTTTTAGTTTTTCAGCTTATCACTCTAACGGACTCTGTTACAGTTTTCCAATTAATTTATTGTGGTTACTGTCCTTCGGAGAATTGCAGAAGATTTTAAAATAAGACAAAGGGTGAGTCATCTCTTCCAATGTGTCTCATTTACCCTTCTGTATGGTAATTTGGTTCTTTGGAATTTGGAGGTCCCTGGAAACCCACTAGAAAAATCACATCCTACTAGCCACCTTTCTACCTCTCGCAGCCAGCTTCACAGGGGAGGTTACACACCACTTATTTCAGTAGTTTCACCTTGAGCTCCTTTAGAGATGCTTTGGAGGAGGTTGGGACATGAAGCATCCAAAGAATCATAGAAACACAGAATCATTTATGTTGGAAAAGTTGCAGGATTAAAGCCCAAAGCAGCACCGTGGACCTGAGTCCGGCAGCAAAGTTAACGGCCAGTCTTTAGCCCCTTCTGCGGTACGTTCACACCTGACTGAGGCTGTGGGCAGTTGCTGACCCTGCTCTCATTGCGTTTTGGGATGCTGCTGACTACAGGGGCACGTTCACAGCAGGGTCGCTGGAGGAAGCACAGCGTTTCTGAGGCTCACAGCCGCTCTGGACAGGGCAGGCCAGGCTGGAACTGGTTTTCAGTTTGTGTTTTGGTCTGTGCATCGAGCTTGCCATGTCTGGGGTCAGCTCTCAGCATCACAGATACTGGCAGTCAACAGCTGGGGGAACCCCTGGTGCACCACAGATTTTTTTCCCAAAGCTGTGCTTGGCTTCCAGTCAAGGAGAAACATTTGGCAAATTAGGATGTTTGAAAATTAGGAAGAAAAACCACTTCACAGTGTCAGGAGACCTGGGAGAGTGTTTCAAAGGGCTTCTCCTGCTGTTTTTGTGCCTCGGAGGCGT
>NW_010529804.1:0-10495 GCF_000687285.1 Phaethon lepturus
CACCATGCCACATGCTGGGACAGGCCACTGTGCATGGGGGCTGGAGGTAACACTGATAAAAATGGGAGGAAAGAGCCATTTTTTACAGCAGGACGGGCGTCCTGGCTGGGTCAGGTGCAGGATGAAACTGTCCCCTCGCGTCTTCCATGATTGTGGCCCTAAGGCAATGTTTTTGCTGCAGTCGGAGGACTTAATTTGGTTATTTTTCCCCCTTCTGACACTGCCAATCCCAGTGGCCACCTTCCCCTGTGCCATCAGCCCTTGCAGTGTGAAAAAATCGATGGGCGAGCAGAGCCCAAGCAGGGGTGGCCTCTCCCTCTCATTTCAAGCTGGCAGCGTTAAACGGCATCCTGTGGGATCCCCCAAGTGTTTTTGTGCCACAACCATTAGATACACACAATTACCATCAGAATAAGATAATGGCATTGGACCAGCACATGCAGGGCCCTGGTTTCCCAGGAAGGGATGACCAAAGCGGCAGTGTTTACAGTGATGCTAACACAAAAGCGAGTCCTGCAGCTGGCACCGCTGCTTTCCCTCTCCCTCCTCCCTCCATTGGGAAGCCACTCCACAGCAAAATGAGAATCATACATCAGAGAACAGTTTGAATTAGAAAAAACCTTCAAAGATCACCTTGTCCAACCCATCTACCATGGGCAGGGACATCTTCAGGTTCCTCAAAGACTCATACAACCTCACCTTGAATGCTTCCAATGATGGGGCATCCACAACTTCTCTGGGCAACCTGTTCCACTGTCTCATCACCCTCATCATAAAAAATTTCCTTCTCATGTCCAATCTAAACCCATCCTCTTTCAGTTTGTTGCCCCCATCCTGTCACTACAGGCCCTGGTAAAAGGTCTCTCTCCATCTTTCTTATAAGCCCTCTTTTATATATTGAAAGTCCGCGATAAGGTCTCCCTGGAGCCTCTCTTCGCCAGGCTGAACAACCCCAACTCCCTCAGCCTTTCTTCATAGCATCACAGCCCAGAAGGACCCAGAAACCTTTACAAACCTCCAGGCAAACAAAGCCACCAAACGCCCCTCTCCAACACAGTGCCTGCAATCCTAGCAGCACACAAAACTCTTCCCTGTTCATTGTCATGATGGAGGCACTCACTGTTCGTTGTCAAGATGGAGGCACTGCAGAGACTGATGTTTCCCTCCCATTCACACGTGGATGTTTCCATCAGAGTCTGATGCCACAATGTCTCGTTTGGCAAACCCAGCTCCTTCAGGAGGGAATGAGAAATGTGAGTAGAGCAGCTGGTGACCTTGCTCTTGGTGAAAACACACTGAATCAGTCACCCAATATCTAACCTCACAACACCCTCTCAATGTGCTGCTTCATTGTGATGAGTGTCCTGAAGTTCACAAGGCCCCTTCCACGGTGATTGATGGTAGGTAACAAGCATTTCTATGCCACATTCATAGCAGCAGAGCAACACCTTGGAGAGACCATAACTAGAGGGAGCAGAAGTTCTCATGACTGGCCTAGTGCCTAGAGGATGAGATGTCAGGGCAGACTTTGAGCCTGTCACTTTCCTTTGATTGAAGTGTCAAATATTCCTCTGTTGGCTTCCCATCGGTTGCAAGGTTTTCCCCTAAAGCCATCACACAAAGGTGATGCTGTTTAAAACACATTTCAGATGTACTGAGGTCTTCTTCTTAGATGGCCACTGGTTACCCTATTCATGATAAATCACTGTGGTTTCATCAAGGCATCCTGTGACACTTGCCCAGCACAATTTGCCCAAACAGAGTGAAACACCTGGGGATCTCTTTTGTGTAACCTAGGTACCAGCGTCAAAATGGCAAGTCTTAAAATTACGAAACCCTTGAGCCAAGACCCAAAGCAACCTTTGCCACAAAACTAATTAAATCTTTGGGAAAGAGGATAGTATTTACCTCCTGCCTTCTTCATAC
This sequence comes from Phaethon lepturus, assembly GCF_000687285.1. NCBI lineage: Eukaryota > Metazoa > Chordata > Aves > Phaethontiformes > Phaethontidae > Phaethon > Phaethon lepturus. The sequence continues at coordinate 1,927 of NW_010529804.1, forward strand.
TGCCTCAAGCAACATTATTCTTGAAAAGCTCCCATGTGATCCTAGTGCCATGCTCTGAAGTCCTACCCTTGCCACCCCATCACCTCCACATATCACAGCTGCAGTGGGTGCAGAGCCTGCAGGTGCCACAGCCACTGCCAAATTGCCAATGACCTATAGGAGTTTTCCCTCTTCCAAGCTGGCCTTGATATGACCACCTTCTTCAACAGAAATGGATGGAAATTAAGTCTTGCTGCAAGAGGGGCTCACAAAACTTGCTTTAAAAATCCCCCCAAACAGCCTACCATAGCCTGGGGCATGAGCATTGCTATCGCAGGTGTAGGATTCATCTCACCTGCCCTATAGCGAACTAAAGTATACGTATCCAGTCTAAGCGAGCTGGCTAGGGGCACACCACATCTGATCAAAGAAAGGTGTTTGCAGAGTTGGTATCCGCATCTGAACAAGTCGGCATAGGCTGCTTTTGCAGTCAGTGAAGAGTCTGCCACGCAGCCAGGTAAGATGAAGGTGCAATGCATCTCATTCATCAGATCCATCGCACCTTAAACCCCACGGACAACGTTGATTAGGTCTCCACTGACTACACCAGAAACCAAAAGCTGCACTGTTGACCTACATGGAGGGTGTCATGTGATGACTCCCACCTCGCCAACTAGTCAAATGGAAAGCAGCAGAGACTTCCAGAAGACAAAACTGCTCTGAAAGCCTAACTTCAGCATCTGAGATGTCACTGCGCCCACCCCAGTGTGCGGTGGTGCAGCGCTGCCAGCTGCAGGACTCGCTTTTTGTGTTAGTGGTTAATGCCCCATCCTTCTAGCAAGGAGGGGCAGAACAGATATGCCACATTTTGGCTTCCCCACCTTGTGCTCCAGCTCTCCCGGCAAGCAAAGATCGTTTAGTGCTCATACGAAACAATGGATAAAATACAGATGCACATGTACCCTGTCCCATAGCCCTGCCTCTGAGGGTAGCAGCTTTTGGTAACAGGGCAGGTGGGAACCAGGAGCAGCAACATCTCAAAGGGTTCCATGGGGATTCATTTCACCTGAGGATGGTTATCAGAGTGTGCAGATTTGAGTGGTACATTCCGTACAGCTGTATTACACATCTCAGTAAAACGCTCTGAGACTCCAAGACAGAAAACACTGCATGGGCAGCTAATTTCCTCCTAACAGCACATTTACCTCTGGCAGAAGTTAGAGACTGCAAGTGCTTCATGAGCCATTCACAGGAACATTTGCAGGCATTTGAGCAACTCGGGAACTTAATTATCTCTTTTAAAATGACCTCTGTGATTTAAAAACCTATTTGAACTTCAGGTGCCCTGGGATCTGTAATCTCCAATCTAGCTGCTCAGCTGGCACAATCTTGAAGTTACCATGCAGGCCACTCGTGTTGCTCTAAATTGTTCTATGTACCCACCAACCCCAAAAACATGCCCTGAAATCCAGCTTCCTAAACAGACAGAGAGAAGCAAAACTGCAGCAACCACCTCTTTATCTGCTACCTGCTAGAGCTTCCCAAACGACAGCAAGAATCCCCTACCGGGCTGAGCAAACTTCCAGCACAAACGCACGCCTGAGCATCTTTAGACGTAAAATATATATATTTAGGGAAGTTATTATGCTTCTCGGAAACTTTTTGCAATAGTATTTACAAGGCTCAGCACCAGTTTTTAAAGTCCGCTAGCAGTTCACAGCTTGAACCAAAAGACACACCACGCGTGAACTCTCTTACTAATAATGGCCCACGGGGCTGGAAACCCCCTGTGCATCTCTCAGCCCCGCGCCGCGGAGAGGCGACACACCTGGGTGCTCGATTTGAATACGTATGGCTGAGGGGCCCATGGGGAAGGACCGGATCCTGCATCTGAGCTGCAATCCTGACCCTAGAGATGCTAGGTGAGAGAGGCAGGGGCTGGTGTTTTCACTTCTCTACCCCAAAAGTATTTCCACCAAGCGATGGTTACAGTTTTGGGTTGGTTTTCTTTTTTGACGTCTCATTGCAGAACATGCCCCAAGCGGAAGAATGTGCCAGTAGAATTCCTGATACCCCTACCCTCGCATTCACCGGCTGATTCTACGCAATCCCCAGGAGCTAAACCCCCATGCCTTCCCCAAAAAGCAATGCCAGATTATCAGTCAGAACAATTTAGACCTATGAGTAGTTCATGGCATGCAAATATCTGACACAGTCTAAAGGAAGAAGGCCTTAAAGACATTTTCTACTTTACTAGGCAGGGACCTAATTGTGCCTACATTATAAGCCATCACACAGGAACAACAGTTCCTGGAGCCAGCTGCGCTATAATTTATTTTTATAGCACGAGCAGGACACAGCTCTTTACTCCAGAGTAGCACAACAGCCTGAAGAACAGAAGCTCCCAAACAGCACAAAACACCTTGCAAAGTGGATCCCACATCAGTTCTTGCCATGAGCATAGTCAAGCATCAAAAACATAGAACCACAGAATGGTTTGGGTTGGAAGGGATCTTCAAAGATCACCTAGTCCAACCCACCTACCATGGGCAGGGACGTCTTTCACTAGGTCAGGTTGCTCAAAGTCCCATACAACCTCACCTTGAACACTTCCAATGATGGGGCATCCACCACTTCTCTGGGCAGCCTGGTCCACTGTCTCACCACTCTCATAGTAAATGCAGAGACCCAAATTATGCAATCGGGACATGAGCGCAGAGCCTCAGGAACATGGGGCAGAGGCAAGTACATTGCCATCGCCGGCACGTCCCTCGCTGCAGTGCTCCCTCTCAAAATGTCTCCTTTTGACTCCAAACTTCCCTGGCTCCTGTATGGCCCTTTGCACCCCTCTAAGCTATCTACTCACCTCCAGCTAAAGCCACCTTGAGCTGTCCTATACGTACCCCCCACCTTCACAGCTCCGCTCCTTCTGCATCTCTCCCAAGGACAGGTTCCTGCCCCTTGCTCATCACTTCTTAAATCTCATTGCTGATTGCTCGCACAACCTTAACGCCACTAGTTTTGGAAGCAGAGGAAGGTTCGGGCTCACAGTCTCAGGTAGCCTGCGAATTTGTCCCCAAATGTAGTTATTCCAGGTGGTTTCAGGGAACCGAGCACACTGGGTACAACTCTCACTGCTGTTGAGCCAATAGGTTGTTTTTTTTTACTTTACTGCAGCCAGTATTTCGCTCTTAGTGACTTAAAACTAACATGCTGCAACAGCAGTTGCCTTACCTGTTTCTGCCCCTTCTGGTTTGTTGTGGTGGAGAAGGATAATGGCTCTGGAAAGTAAACAAAAACAAAACCCACAAAGAATCGAGGAAAGCCATAACAGCACCTATTACAACGACAAAAATTGCGTGTTGTCCTGGAGAATAGCTACAAAGCTGCAGCCTTTCAACACTAGTTCTCATTTCAAGGTGACATCTTGAAGTGTGTCTTGAAATGACATGAGCTGCCCCATACCCTATACCCCATCGAGGGAAGCAAAACTCTTCTGTGAACCCTCTGGATGGACAAACCAAGGGGAAAAAGGTGCCAGAGACCCAAAGCATGTTTGTGGAAAAGCGGTGGAATTAAGGTTCCTGGCTCTTGGCATGGTGCTACAGCTGTTATAAAACAACATATTCATCGCAGCCGCACAGCTATCAATACTCTAGCATGAGTCATCTGTAATACTTATCTAATGGTGAGTAAGCTGCTCCTGCCAGTCATACTTTCCAGATAAATCTGTAAAGAAAACAAGAGGGGGAAAAAAAAAAAATCAGAACATGTTATCAAAGAAGTAAAAGGAAGGGGACGGTACCTAGGCAGCAAGACAGCACCCAAAGTGGCAGAGGGAAAGTTGGCTGGGAGGTCATGGGATGAAACACGCACACCAGGAGGAGCAAGACAACTATAAGGGTCCACATGGAGTATGAGTGATATACCACTAAACCAACCATGTGACCCTTCCTGCTGGCGGACGCTGCAGCACCTATGGCAAAGGTGGTATATGACACAGCTTTTGGGACTGGGACTCAAATATACAGAAGATATGGCAGTTTGGGGGTTTGTGCTCATCACTTCCTTGCGGCAAGCAGTGCTTGGCATCGAGTGTGGACCCATGTAAGGACTCAGCGCCCGGGCAGGAGATACTTGGCGTTGGTGTCTATAAAATACCAAATGCCAAGGAAACCAACCACCCACACAGAGGGTGCAAAGTGATCCCGAACACGTGGGATGCTTCCTCACCTAATCCTGTTTTTCCTAAAGCTCAGCAACAAAATTGCAAACAATTTAATGGTGCAGTTAATGAAAACTGAAGGCAAAGCCATCTTGTTTCAAGTAGTTTTGATGAAAGCAACCCTGAACGACTGCACTTGCTCTTTCACCCCCAGTTGTACATGACCTTTGTGCTCGCTGCCTGCCTGTGCCTCGGCGGGCTCTGGTGAGCCACAAGAACCGAGGCCAAACCTTAGAAGACTTTCTCACTGGAGAAATCGCTGCTGGGGAGGCAGGGGAAATACCCCAAGGGTCTCCCAAGAGGGCTGAGTCATCACACGGGTGTCTCATGGAGATTTCGGAGGGGTAGCTGGGGAGCGGGGGTGGAGAGGGGAGAAAACTCCAAACACCTCACCAGCTTCACATGGTAGAAAGGAAGAGAAAACCCGGGTATGAATCACCCTGCCCTGACATCTCAGAGCCACCAAAGCATTTCACACAGGCTGCTGCAAAGGCTCCCACCAGCAGAAAGGAGCCCGTTTGCTGTCCTTGCAGCCCAGCTGCGAGGCTTTGTGGGCAATCAGCTTTCAGGGTGGGCACAACGCTTCTGTAGGCTTGCCCATAAGCATGCAGTATGTGCAAGGGCACAGCCACGGGGGCCAATCCAGCCCTTAACACCAAACCCTGAGACCTACACACCCAAGCATGGAGTCCAAGATACCCAACTCCATCTCCTACTACCTGCTCAGAATGGAAAACAAAAGTTCTGTCACAGCTAGGACAGCATTTCATAGAATCACAGAATGGTCTGGGTCAGAAGGGACCTCCAAAGATCATCTAGTCCACCCTCCCTGCCACGGGCAGGGACATCTTTCATTAGATCAGATTCCTCTAATCCTCATCCAGCCTCACCTTGAACACTTCCAAGGATGGGGCATCCACAGCTTCTCTGAGAAACCTGTTGCAGTGCCTCACCACTCTCATCGTAAAAAATTCTTCCTTATGCCCAATCCAAATCTACCCCCCTTCCATTTAAAACCATTGCCCCTTGTCCTGTCTCTTCAGGCCCTGGTAAAAAGTCTGTCCCCATCTTTCTTAGATGCCCTGCTTAAGTACTGGAAGGCTGCAATAAGGTCTCCCCAGAGCCTTCTCTTCTCCAGGCTGAACAACTCCAACTTCTCTCAGCCTGTCCTCACAGGAGAGGGGTTCCATCCCTCTGACCATTTTTGTGGCCTCCTCTGGACCTGCTCCAGCAGCTCCATGTCTTTCCTGTGCTGGAGACCCCCCTGCTGGGGCCGCTTAACACAGCCCCAACCACAGCATTTCATAGAATCACAGAATGGTCTGGGTCAGAAGGGACCTCCAAAGATCATCTAGTCCACCCTCCCTGCCACGGGCAGGGACATCTTTCATTAGATCAGATTCCTCTAATCCTCATCCAGCCTCACCTTGAACACTTCCAAGGATGGGGCATCCACAGCTTCTCTGAGAAACCTGTTGCAGTGCCTCACCACTCTCATCGTAAAAAATTCTTCCTTATGCCCAATCCAAATCTACCCCCCTTCCATTTAAAACCATTGCCCCTTGTCCTGTCTCTTCAGGCCCTGGTAAAAAGTCTGTCCCCATCTTTCTTAGATGCCCTGCTTAAGTACTGGAAGGCTGCAATAAGGTCTCCCCAGAGCCTTCTCTTCTCCAGGCTGAACAACTCCAACTTCTCTCAGCCTGTCCTCACAGGAGAGGGGTTCCATCCCTCTGACCATTTTTGTGGCCTCCTCTGGACCTGCTCCAGCAGCTCCATGTCTTTCCTGTGCTGGAGACCCCACTGCTGGGGCAGCTTCACACAGCCCACAACAGCACTGCACAGGGTTACCTCCATTTTCCCTACCGGCCCCAGGGACAGGGGCTCTTGTAAGGCTAGTGCAGGAGTTGACCCCAGTAAGAACAAGCTTGGCTGTGGTTTTCTTCCTTCTGAGTTAAGTTTTGTTCAAGTCAGTGTTTCGATCCAGGTCACCCGCAGAGCCATGTGAGCCCTAGTACCAACACCAGGGACAGGCTGGAAAACAGTTTGGGAGAAGAAAGTCAGCAGGACCAGCCGCTTTGGCACCAGCACACTCACACCAGATGAAAAGGGCCATGTAACCATGGACTCGGACAGTTAGTCTCAGCACTTAACCATCAACCTCAGAATAAAACTGATTCCTTCATTTGAGCACAGGCTCTGTATGGGAACAGCCATTTAGAAATAAAACCAGGACAACTTATTCTCTCCTGAATCCTCAAACTCATTTTCATTATATACATTTTCTTCTCTCTCTTTTTTTTCCCCTCTTTTTTTTTTTTTAATTACATAGGATTGAGAAGGGCCTCCCTGGAGCACAATCTCCATCTGCATCTACCTAAGGCAAACACATAATCCTCTCCAGAAGCAAACCGAACACCTCGCTCCCACCACTCTTATTAAAAAGCTTCTCCAAAACCTGTCTCCTGACATGATTAGAAACTTTCTTCTCACTTCCAGCCTAAGCACAGTCATGCCAAGTGAGATCCATTTGCTCCTGAACCAACAGCGTCTTTCTGCTTCAACAGGTCATCACCTCCCTGATATACCTGGACTGGACTCTCCCCTCCCAGCCCTTCCCATCTGAATTTATCTGGAGGATGCAAGAACTGGACCGGGTCAACAGCCTGTTTCAGGAGGGCACCCTTTCCTCTAGGAAACCTCTTTTGCTTTTCTAGGTGCACATCTGCTGCTCTGAGACCTTTCTACTAGGATCTTTAACTCTGGCTTTTGGGTTCAGTATTTTTGTTTTCCTTTTTGATCTGTACGATCCAAATTGCATATGCTTTTTAAATGTCTAAATATACATTTCATAAGAAATCAGTATACGGGGAAGAGGGGGAAAAACCGCCACATCTTACTGTCAAGATGCACATAAAGCGCTGGTTAGGAATTGAACCAGCCACAGCTGTAATCTAGCCCTAGCAGTGCTTTTATAGCACATGTGATACAAAATTAGACACAGATTAAGATATTCCTTCAAAAGAAAAGACCATTTTGCCAGCTAAAAATAATTTTTGGTGGAAAAAAAAGAAGGGAGGTCTTCAGACCCAAATCAATCGAAAAGCTGGTCTAAAGCAGATTTTAGCCTAGTCAGATTTGCAGGGGGAAAAAAAAGGTGATCAATAATTATCTACGTAGCAACCTATCACAGCTCTACACATTTGTATCAGTAAGTCAACGTAGTCATATCACAAGGATTGCCCATCTGTATTACGATACAAAGGCAAACAAATGTGCACTGCCAGCTCCGGACCGAGGCTCTGGAATTTACAGAAGCAAGGAAAAATCAACAGGGGCTTTGCCTGAATACAGACCGCTGGTTTAAGAGTACATGGCTTGTGCTGCTGTTCAGTGAACCAGCCTGGATTGCATGCGTGTGTGCACAGTTAAAGATAACTATCTCGATACACTTATATCAAAGAGAAAAAAAGTCTTGCATGCAAAACGTGGTGACGTTCACACAGATCTTGCAGATCTGGAGGCAACCGAGCAGTGCTCTCACAAGAGGTCACGGGAGTTGATAAGCTCTCTGACGTGGGCATTTTCTGAAAGGTGAGCCCACTTGGCTGCCCCTGCAACTTCTGCTCTACACACCGTTGGTGCAAAAGTCACAGAGCAAGCACGCGACGAGGTGACACAGCACTGCGGTCATCCAGCTCCTCGTTTTCTACAAGCTGGAGAACATTTCTGAGTCCCTTACTTTAGGCTTGGAAGTTTGGAGACTGGATTCTTAAGAAAAACGTGTGAAAATAGTCTGATCCTCTTAACCACAGCACCTTCACCCTGGAACGGGTGAAGCGTTTGCATTTTTCATGGAGCAAAATCATATCCACCGGTGGCATATAAGAGAACTGCAGCTCAGTGTCACCTCCTCTGCAGTCAATCTACTTCTGGATTTGCACCTGATTTGGTCACCCAGCTTCATCCAGCTGCTCCAAGTGCACCTCCCAGTCTTTACAGTAGCTACTAATTCTCATTGTACCCCGGGATGTAAATACAGTCGTCACCTAAGATGTTTGCAGCCATTAATTAAATTTCCGGCTCTAGGTAATGAGAGATGCTATCTCTCTTCGAAAGCAGCAGCCTTGACTCAGCACACAGTGGAGAGGGAGAGACCGTGATGCTTCATTTTCTTCAAAGGTCAGCAAAGATAACACCCCGGAAACCCCGAGTAGTAACACCTCGTCCTTACCAAGGTACAGGAGCTGTATTTAGGCAGCTGCCTCATCCCAAGAGCTACAAGGACACGTGTCTGCCCAACACCAACCAACTCAAAACACAGATGTCTTTTGTTAGCCGCCCTTGTACTTAGCTTTGCTCGGAAGA
>NW_010529804.1:10513-19852 GCF_000687285.1 Phaethon lepturus
AGAGCGGTTATTAGTGAAGCTAATTACAAACAACGCGGCTACTTAAGAGGGCTAAAAATAGCGTCGGTGTATTAATAGATGGAGCGCAAAACTGGGACACGGAAGATGAAGATTCTCATCTCGAGTGCAGCAACATCCTACACGATCTTGAGTAAATCTCTTCATCTGCGTGTTTCGTTTTCACGGTTTAAAAGCAGGCAAAAAAATCAATTCTCAGAAAGGCTGCGAGACTGAATTCCTCAACGCCTGGGAGCACTGAGAGGTCCTCTCCTGTACCTCCATGCCAGCGGAAAACATTCCCATGTTGGCTGGACTGGCTCCCTGACAATAATTTCACGCTGTTTATGTGGCAACTCAGGTGACAGTTCCCAGAAAGCTGTAACATTTACCTTAAATAGCTGAGTTCACCGATCAGTGATCAAAGGAACGCAAGCTGTGGAAATGGTTTCCAGTTGTCCGGGAGCTGCTGGAGCAGAGCAGCAGGAGAAGCCCTTGGCACACTGGCTCGCGCCCAGCGCCGATCTGCAGGCAGGAAGACCATGGCAAAGGGGGAAACGTCTGACTCATTTACACCATGCAAACTTCAGCCAATTTAAAAATCTTGCAATTTGCATCCAGCTAATGACCAGAGACACAAAGACTTGTAAAGACACTGTAAAACCCTCTGCTTCCTCACCAGACAAGCATGGTCTCAGTCCAGCACCTGAGAGCAGACCTGAGAAATCAAGTCCCTCCTTCCCCCAGTTTTCAACCTTTCAGTCAAACTAATTACAAAAGCAAACAAGCCCCTGACTACCCTTCCAGGCTGGACAAATGCTACCTCTGTGCTGCAGGACATCTCCTGAGCACTGGCCTGGCAGCAGGAGACCACACCAGCCACCAGAAAAAGGAAAGGACATAAGAACCCACAGCTCCTCGCCCAAACTCAGGTCCCAGAGAAGCTCCAGTGCCCAAACCCTCATCAGCCTTGCAGGAGTACCAAGGCACTCTTGGAACTGCTCAGGCTGCCATCTCCCATCTTCCAGGCTAGTTTTGAAACTCCATGCCACTGATGGCTATGTACAGGGTAGCCAGATGTGAGCAAACTCTGGCCCACCCGTGCAAGCTCCAGCTGTGTGGATGCAATTCTGCATTGCCCCAGGATGCCCAGTAACCCTCCTGTATCAATCCCTCTGATGCAGCCATTTGTACACAAGAATTTTTTTAATTGTCTTTAATGATGATGCAACTGCTATGCTATAGACCTATCTCCCGATAACTATACCTTAAGGAGTGAGAAAAGGGAGTGGAAAATGAATGTGCTCCAGCATTTGCAGAGCACTTCATCCATTTACTTGAAAAAGAGAAAGCCTGTGTCTGAAAATGAGACGATGTAATCCCACGGTAAATGACAGTAGTTGTCCTACCTTTGCATTGATGTGAAAGAGATAAGACTCTGCCCTTGAGCGTTTTGTTACCTTCTGCTCAAGAGTTCAAGATGATTAAAAAAAAAAAAAATCAAAAAAACATAAAAGCCATAAAAGCCACAAACCATACCAGTTTCAATACAAACAAACAGGGATGTTTTCTTTAGCCATTTTTACCGTGGCAGAGGTAAGACAAGCGGACCTTTCATATGAGCATTGTGAAAATAGTTCCAGGAAGATAACAAAAATTTAAATGTACGTTAGATGTAATTGTCAGCTGCCATGATCTCAGGCTAAAACTGTTCCCACGCTTCATCTCTAAGATGAGCAAACAAGAACACCTAGCAGGGCTTCAGAAAGTCAGTGTCCATTGGCTGCACAACTGGCTTCCTAACCAGGAGGGGTGGAGGGACCTCTCGAAGCGGAGGCTGAGTCCCAGAGGCAGAGCGCTGAGTGAGAAGAGGAAGGATGGAGGGGGGAAGGAAGAGACACAGGAAGGAGGAACAGTCTCCTTCCTCCTCTATGTTTCCCTTTCTCCCTGTTCTCATGGTTCCAAATTACTCAAGGATTCTGCTGCCTGCCATATTTTCTAGTGGACATAAAGTCCTTTACCACCCTCAGGAGCAGGCGCTCAGAGAAACTCAAAGTTGCTTCAAGAGCCAAGGGTGGCCCAAGGCAGCCCAAGTTCCTCAGGGAGCTCCAACAGTCCGAGGAGAAGACCCAGCTCAAGGCTGAAGTGCTTGGACATCCTCGGTTAGCAGCGCCTCAAGCCCCAGCTTTACCCTGCAGTGATCCTCGTCGAGTTTGGGTGAGATGTTTGATCTCCCAGAGGACTCTGCAGAGGAAAGGGGAATGACCCTCTCTTCTGTACTTTGCTCATCACAGTAATTCAGCTGTAGGACCGCTGCAGCCCAGGACCTTGGCAGATGCGTGGGGACTGCACAGCACAGCAGGTCTTTGCTGTTGGTGGGGACCAGGGGTGGTACTCTGCAAACCACCAGCATGAACGCGAAAAGAAAGTGGCACCAAGCTACAACCCTGCAAACAAAGAAGAGACATGCCTGGTGCACGCTTCTTTCTTCTTTTTAAATCAGATGGAGCATTTTCAAATCTATGACCTAAGTTTTTCTAAAATAGCCCTTTATGTTGGGATAAAGCAATTCACTGAGAGGGAGGTGCTCTCCAAAGCCCATATCCACTTCACCTCTGATGGACCAAAGGATTTTACCTACTTAAAGATAGAACACCATGCTTCAAAGTGAAAAAAAGACCATAAACTGTCAAAAAAAAGTGTGGTGTTTTTTTTTTTTAAATATTCATTCACCTTACTCACATAAATTAAGAAAAGGGAAACTTCAGCAAGACATTGGGAAGTATTTAACAACTTCATGCATCTTCCTGTCACGAAAAGCTTCCCATGGGAAGGTCGGCTGCGGGGGAGCGCAGTCATCACTGCCTTCCCAGCCCGGGGCTGCGCTGCCTAATCCGGCTCTGGCAGCGTCATGAGCGGCGGATGCGGCGGGTCCTTCCCGGCTCGCCCACTGCAGGACGGAGTTCGGCTGACTTCATCGGAAGCTAATCTCCCCCCTTTCCCTCCTCCCCCTCCGGCCCTCCATTCATGTTGGGAAGGAGCCTGGCAAACCCTGGGGACATTACAAGGCAGGGGAAGCAGGAGGTTAAAACGCTCTGAGGCCCCTTTCAGTCTAAAGGACAAAGTAATCATGAAGCTAAAACAGATGCTTTGCTGAAAATAAAAAGTGGTTTACACAAGTCTCAAAGAAAAGCCAAAACCAGAAAATACTGTAGAGTCCCAGGAAACCCTGAGCATCCTGCTCTTATAAAAAACTGTAATACTTGAGTCTACAATAGTATTATTGCAATATTTTGAAAGGGTGCTGAAAGATCACGCATGTTGTTTGAAGGATATATTTGAGATGGCACAAAAAGGAGACCGTGCCGCTGCGTTTGATGTAATGAAAGCCCTGAGTTTCAAAGTAAATATATTTACAATTTATTTCCATGACTGACACCAGGAAGACTGACAAGACCAGCCACCCAGGCACAGGGACAAGGAATCGCCCATTTAAATGAGCTCTCAACAACCACAGCAAGAGATGCCAAGAGAAAGCCCATGGAGAGATAAGCCAGCAAACGCCACTTTTCAATGTAATTATGCTCAACTCCCGTCCCATTTGGTGGGCCAACCTGTTTCCCTGGAGACCTGGAGAGGAGCAATATTCCAAGAGAATATTTCCGTAGGTTCACGGACATTCGTCCATAGTCTTTTATGGTGCTTTGACCCAGCTCACCTGTGCAAGTGAAGGGATGCTGGGTCTCTGGGCTCACCTACTCCTCCACCTTTCTGCTGACCCTCCCACCTCCAAGTCACACCCGCTGCCAGAGGTTTCTTGTTGTGAGAACGTCTCTGCTGCTGAACGGACTGAAACTGCCACTTTTCTTCCCTCTCAGTTAATGAAAATGGATCAATTGCAACAGGGGATCATAACTTGCAGGATTTGAACAATCACAGTCATGGTTTGAGTCGGAAGGGATCTTCAAAGATCACCCAGTCCAACCTCTCTATGGTGGGCAGGGACACTTTCAACTAGATCAGGTTGCTCTAAGCACTATCCAACCTGACCTTGAACATTTCCAATGATGGGCATCCACAATTCCTCTGGGCAACCTGTGCCAGTGTTTCACCACCCTCATCGTAAAAAGTTTCTTCCTTATGTCCAATCTAAACCTACCACCTTTCAGCTTAAAACCACTGTCCCTTGTCCTGTCACTATAGGCCCTGCTAAAAAGTCTGTCCCCATCTTTCTTAAAGACCCTCTTTATATATTGAAAGGCTGCAATAAGGTCTCGCCAGTGCCTTCTCTTCTCCAGGCTGAACAGCCCAACTGACTCAGCCTTCCCTCATTGGAGAGGTGTTCCACTGGGACACCAGGGTAGATAAAGGCAGCTCCCCTGGAGGTGATCCCAACCCTGGAGTTCAGGCTCTATTTATTTTATCTGTCTGATGAGCACCTCTGGCTGATGCGCTTGCTAACCCACCCTTCCGAATGGCAAAAGGAATCTCCGTCATCTTCTCCCATCTCTGGAGCTCCAGGAGAGGAGCAAGCACGCCAAGCGAAGGAGCAGGACAACTAGCAGGACTCGCTCTGCTTCGTGCTGCTTCCCAGAAGGCTGGAAGCACCCGTGCAACTGTCCTGGGACCTGGCAGTTCAACTCTGCTGCAGCTGCACTGCAGGGATGCACACTAGACCATGTCCCATCACCTCCAGATGGGTTTTACATTCACTGCCTACTAACATATTCTGAATTCAAAGATGGAGAAAAATCTTCCCACCTACTGCCACCTCAAGCCATCTCTCCCGCTGCTGCCAGCGTGGCTTTCTGCAGACTTCCCTTCTCCATCGATAGGTGATTTTTCACCCCCAAGTTCAAGCCAGACCTGTACAGAAGTGACAGCCCCCTTGTTTAGTTCTTACGCGGCCAAAATTCCCACAGTTCAATTACAGCCCAAAATTCCTACTGCCCAGCAAAAAGAGCTGCCAATTTCTCATGTGTAGAACACAGTGCCAAACAGTGGAGAAAAGGGAAAAACAGAAGGGGGGGAAAAGGGAGGAGGGATGAAAAAAAGAAGGAGAAAAAGGAAAATAAGGAGAAAAAAGGAGACATGGAGAAAAGGATGGGAAGAACAAAACGACCAGGTGGGGTGACTTTAGCAAGGCACAGGCACCACCCAGCACTTGTTCACCTGGCATACTGCCCATGAAGAACAGGCACTGCATTAGGTACCATGTCCCCTGAAAGCTGCCAGGCTCCGGGCTTTAGCCTTCCTCCTGCACAGATGGCCCCATGATCATGTTTCGATCCTTATAAATTATTGACATCAGATACGAGGAAGTGGAGCCATTAGAGATGGAAAAGATGCACCAGCCCAACCCCTGGGGAGGTGAGCTGGATCCTTCCCTGTGTCACATGAGCAAAGCAGTGATGCTCTGTCTCTCCTTGGGAAGGTGTTTTGCTCCTCAGTGTCCTCACCAGGCCGAATTTCTTCATGACAACTTTGCATAAATTGCATTTGTTTTGACCTCCAACCTCTTCCTGCTGGCATTATCACGTCTGCATCCCATGCAGTCCTCTGGAGTCTCATGGCATCACTGGGACACTCTCCTCTTTAAAATTCTCAAAAGAAATCAATCATTCTGCTAACTCCAGTGAAAGGTATCTTAAAGAATAATACAGAGCCAGATTGATTTTGAAAACTGAGGACCTTCAGCTAGAACTTCACCCTTCCCGCCTTTGCCTCGCAGAGGGGGAGGGCAACCGCTAGCTAGAGACGCAGTCAACAGAAAAATATTTCCTGAGCTACGGACTGAATGCTTTGTAAAGTTACTCCTGCAGCACCAAAGGAAACGAATGACTCCAGCGCAGCTTCATCCTGCATCCCACGATGCTCAGCCAGCGGGAGTTCATGGGACGGGGCAGCACCTACCCTCCCGAACGCTTGGCAAAGTTCAGAAGGCACAAAATAACCCCGTCGCCATCCCTAGCACCACATTTTAAGAGCTAACTCCCTCCTGACAACTGAGATAAAGTACACAACGGAGCGTGTCATGCTTTGAACTCCACAGTAACTCACCTCCTTGCCAGGATTTGCACATTCTTTCTGTTGGCTCCAAGAGCTGTCAATGCTTCCTTCACTTACACAGAGCTTCATGCAGATGAAAGACTCCCGCCGTGCATCGTCAAGATTTACTGTAATTTTGGTTCAGATCAAGAAAACACTTACGAGTGTGCTTAAATCACTGACAAAGTCAAGGGCACCTGGTTGCATGCTCCCATACTCCGAAGCAATCAAGATTAAACCCCTTTTTTGCCCTTTGGGATAAAAAGGCATTGAGAATCTTAATTAAAGATAGATGGCAATTACCTAAATGAGCTGTTTGTCACTGTAACAAATCAGGCAGGAAGATGATCAAGCACAGTTTGGATGTGAGGACATAAACTGGATGGGGAAAAGCCAGTACTGAGAGTCTGGCTGAGCAAGCACAGGCTGCAGGACACTGTGTTTGTCCGCAGCACCTTTGAAAACAGGCTCTGTGTTTTCAAGACACCAAAGCTTGGAGAGGTCCTCAGTTAAATTTTACTGAAGAATCCCCTTCTAACAGATGTTTTCTGACCTGCTCAAAATGAGAGGGACCGAGCTCATCTGCTTCTTCCCCATGGTGTGATGCATTTCTGCTGGCGCATCCTGCTTCGCATGCACAAGCCTATGATGGTACCGGGAAGCCTTGAGCAAGGAGCAAATGTTTTGGAGGCTCTTCTAGACATAACGACTCCTACCTGGGGGGCAACAGCTGTGCTGAACAGATTTGAGGATTCAAGTATTTGGGAATATTTGGTAGTTTAGGCCACTCAGTCCCCATTCCCGCACTCCACATCCCATGGGATGGCTGCCAGCCAGAGTCAACCACAGCCCCAACAGGTTGCTCCACGGTCTTTGCTACAACATCACCCCAGGCTGCACGAGAGCAGGATCAAAACTGGGCACTGACAATGTCCCGGCCACACGCTGGAACTGCCTCAACCTTCCCCCTACGAACGTGCAAGCCTAACCCAGAAAAAGGTTTCTAGCAAGAGCACTGCGGGTTCCAGGTTGACTGGGCCCTGGTGGCTTCTAGAGAAAAATTACCTCAGCTGACAAATAAAATTACAAGTTTGAGAGTTTTTTTCCAACTGCAAACTAAGTCTGGGAACTGAAAGCAAAGATATGAGCTCTCCTCGTCCCGACAAGCACTGCTGCCTGGCACATGATCTTCATATGCTTGAGATGCACATGCTATGGGTACGCCGGGTGCATGCCATGGGTATGTATGTGGGGTACACGCCATGATGCCATGGGTGCATGGGCTGCATGTCCTGGGTAAATGGGGTGCACACCATGGGCATGCAGTATGCATGCTATGGGTACATAGGGTGCATGCCATGATCGATTATACGGGGTGCACACCATGAGTATACAGGGTGCACACCATGGCTATGTGAGGTGTGCACCATGGGTATGTAGGCTGCACGCCATGGGTATGCTGCCCAAATCCAACTCAGCCAAGGTTATCTGCAATGACTCAGAAGCTACAGAGAGGCTCAACACCTGAGATGAAGGACTGATAGAGCCCAACTCAGCAGTTAGAGGGAAACCCCTCTCCTCTTTCTTTTAACACACCCAACTTGGTCCTGCAGTACGATGAAGAGCAGGTGTCCATCAGGACAAGCCAGGCTGAACCAGCTGGCCACCAGCCCCGAGCATGGCACTTCACCGCAACCTCCCACGATCCCCCCCTGAGGCAACCACCCATTTCCACAGGACGGGATAGCGCTGCACCCAATGGCAAACCGGTGATATGAGCAGGAGCTAGGTAAGGGGGAAAACCTGACTGTGGTGTGATGTTGTGCAGACCTGGACAGGGAGCGATGCCCCAGGGCCAGCTAGTCATCCATCGCCCCAGAGACCTCCATCCCAGCGTGACCGCAGGGCACTGGTGTTTGGGCAGCGGTTGCTCAACCAGTGGCGCAGGGCCAGGGGCTGACGGGCTGGCCCGAGGTTGCTGTGGCGAGGCCAGGGTGACTCAGCGTGATTTGGAGAGGATAATGGTGAAAAGAGAAAGTCTGACCCAGCTTGCATACGTCAGCACCCAGAGGTGCCTGGGACTCCCATGCTGTGAGCGGTGATGGGTGCTGGGTGCACTACAGAAAGTAGGAGGAAGGACATGGAAAAACCTCAAAATCAGGCTGCAGATATGGTTTCAGGTAGAAGGAGCAAGGCTGCAGGTCCCCAGGGACGGTGCCACCCACAAGGAGGGCAGCACTGTCCCGCTCTCTGACTCCCACCGCCCTGCCCCAGGGACAGGCACCCATCAGCCCCAGCCCAGCTCTTCTCGCAGGTTGATGAAGAGGATGGCTGCTGCAATGGCAGAAGAGGCGCCCCGAGGAGTCACCCATGGAGCGGTCTTGGCCTGCCGCCACACCATGGTGGGCTGTTATCTCCAGGCAGCTCACAGGGTGCTGCAGAAAGTGGTGCCAGTGGTTTGGCTCTTCAAAATAAAGCAGTCCTCTCAGCAGTGCCAGGCAGCATCACCTTGAGACCTGCCCCATGCTCCTGAGAGCACATTAGAGACCTGCCCCCAGCTCCTGAGAGCTGGTGATGGTGCTCATGATGGGACCCTCAACCGCAATGTCCTCACCATACCTAGCGTGGTTATGAACCTGATACTGACCTAAAGCATGTCTTCTGCTGGACTCCTGGGACCTGACCTCTTGCTGTGCTTTAAGTGGCTGTCACAGGCCAGCTTGAAGATATTTGTAACTAAGGGGTGAGTGAAGTAACCTGCTATGGTCACAGAAAATCTGAAAAACTCATGTGTGACGATTTAGCAGAAGAAACCCATGGTACACATGCAGATGCTCCCTCTAGTGGAAGAGGGCATTTTACTAGATTTATTCGGAGCTGAAAGGATGTTCTGTCCTTAGTACAACACTGTAAGAGAGTATTTACCTGGCAAAAACACGCTCCTGTGAGGAGAAAACGAAGATGCTAAGTCAGAGCTGCCTTTTCCAGGAACCTCTTACAGAGAGTTTGACCTAACCTGGGTGTCTGGCTGGGTGGCTGGTCTTGCTTTCTGCCCAGGAAGGCTCCTAGGGACAAACCTGCCTTCATGGACAGAGCCCAGCTAGAGGAAAGGACAATCCATCAGCAGGTGCCTCTGCTCTCCATCAAGAGCTTTGCCCAGACGTACTGCAAAAGCCAAACGCCCGACACCATCAGTTCTGCACTGCAGAGAGGCAAAGAGAAGGCAAAGGGGAGGTGCTGTATGGGAAGAAACTATAAGGAAGAGCAGTGGTTTCTCCCTGGCTCTCTCCTACC
>NW_010529804.1:19880-35036 GCF_000687285.1 Phaethon lepturus
TGCTGAACACCCAGAAAACACCTTGAGTCATCAGCAACTACCAGATAACCTCCAAAGCATGCAAGAGAAAGGGAGAGGAGGGAAAATAGCCTGTCCATTAAAGAGGCGGGAGGATGGAGAGTCGAAGCTTTATGCAAGCTGCGAGTAAGCCTGGAGAAAAGCTAGGGCTGCTGGTAGAAGGGGATGGTTACTTGCTCCACCTAATTTTAAGCAAAGTCTTTGCATGCAGTGGGAGAAGAGGGTTCCTGGCTCCTACTGGCTGCAAAGCCTGAAGTTATCAGCTATGCATACAAGGATCTTCCAAGCACAGATGTGTTTGCACAGCTGTAGGCCCCTTGGTTTTAGTTAAATGAACAGCTTCACTTCCCCTCCTCAATCCCACATCCTCCCAGGCACACGGACAATCCTCAGAGCCTCGATCTGCAACAACACCTTGGCGCAAGCACCTCTGACCTACAGACACAAATCCATTTATCGCCGGGCCAGGAGGCTGGACAAAGAGGAGCGGTGTCTCAGAGCTGGATGCCAGGGCCACTCTCTTGATTCAGCAAAGCCCTTGATAAGAAATGTCATCCTCCATTGAGCAATTTTAGCCTGCGAGATAAGAATCTCTATCAGTCTCAAACATATGGTTGGCTGCAGAGCACGCAGCAAAATGAGACGGGTAATTTATCTGCTTGTGCTAAGAGCACTCCCAGACTCAGAAAAGCTGATGCAATGAAATAATAAGTGCCAAATTACGTTCCATTCTTCTTTGGAGACTGGGAGGAGGCTCCTGTGAGATACTAGGGGTTGTATCTCTCCTCCAAGCATCAAGCTACTGAGGAGACAACCGTACTACAAGACTAATGAAGACAGGGATGCATGGGATTTTCTAAGGTCTGTTCCTCTTGTTAAATCCTACTTGTTACACGGGAACTTACATCCATGGATATGATCAGTGCTCTGTATGAAGTGCTAGCAGATGCTATCCAGGGGAGGAAGCAGAGGGGTTAAGCGACAGAATTACACAGGACCAAGGGCTGAACTTCATTCTCCTGAGATAAGTTCTAGTGTTACAGCATGGCGTAAAATTAATGGCCTGCAGCACCATTACTGTACTCGGTGCTGCAATGCTCTCCTGCCAAGTCCAACATAGCACCTCTGATTTAGATGACCTGAGCTAATCCATATAAACATGACACTGGGCCAGACATTGCATGGCTTGGGCTGCTCAGAGAGTAATGAAGTCCCTAACCTGACTAGGAGTATCTGATCCATGGGAACAACTCAAGGACACTCCCAAGAAGCACTTAGCATGTTTAACCACTGGTTGCTGGGAGGATGGGCTGGGGAAGGCTCACCCCTAGACAGCTTGCTTTCTTATATTCTTCCCTGTCTTGGTTATCACCAAAGGAGACACCAAACTAGACAGTCTCACTCTGTGCAGCCACTTCTACTCCTTCTCACCTTCATCAGCACAGCTGTCGTTCAACATCTATCACAGATTTCCCCACCATCACCTTTAAATGAGGAAATTTCACTCTCAGACTGAAGATCAACATCCCAACGTCCACTCTGAAACAGAATCTCATGCTTAACCTGCAAATATTTCAATTTGGCACTTCCAAAGCACTGGGCCAGACCCAGACTTTGAAAGTGTCCTTCTTCTCTCTGGTTCAAACCCGCTGTACAAATGTAGTAGCTACACACTCAGTCATAGACAGCCTCTTCACTGATGTGAAATCAATGTTGCTTCCTGGCCATCACCAGATCTACCCCATGTCATTGGCATTCTCACTGGAAATATCGCAGTTAAACCAATGACTGAATGAGTCATGGAGATTAAAACTTCTCACTAAGAGAAGATGAGATGGTCCTTCCAGTTCAGTGCTGAGACACAGGGGTGAGGGAGAGCAGGGAAACCTCTGATCTGCAAAAAATGAGGTGATTTTCATCTCAGTCCAGCATCTTTCATCATTGCCAAATTTCTTATGGAATATTAACATGATGATACAGGTCTACATGCACATGCTGGCATGGCCTTCATGGCAACATAGCACACAGTAACGTCAGAGGCAGAATCTGATGAACCTTTTCCACCCTTACCACTGCACAACCTTCACATGAACCAGACAGACAGGACAAAGTACCACAGAGGAAAGCCACATGCCCCTCATGCCTGTTGAGTTGTATCTCTAGAACAGACCAGGCCCAAGACACCCTCTGCCATCTCAGCTAGTCTTCCCCTCCGACAAATGCTTCTAGCAGTCCTGAGCCCAGGGCATGACAAGTGAGGAGCCACACATGTTTATGAGGAAAAACATTTGCAGCAGGAGGGAAGATAAAAAACAAATCAAGCTTCAACTTTCTTTTCTGCAACTAATATTTTTCAATTCTCCGAAGGTGGTAAACTGAAACCAGCTCTATTTTTTCCAGCTCCTGCCTTTCTCCTCTTGTGACTTTGGATGAGGCAATGTGATAAGCTCATTTATTTCAGCTCTCTTTATATCTCGTCAATTTGGAAAATACATCACTGCTGTGCTCTGGAGCTGGAGCTGCAAACAGTGCAGATGAGTGTGAGGGACTTGTCATCCTCACTTCCAAAAATAAAGCAGTAAGTTCCTCTGGCATAAAGTACAGGCACAAAGCTTCCTCCAGAAGCAATATATTTAATGTGTGTCTGTGAGCAGAGATGCTTGAAAAATTAAGTCTTAATATACATGGACAAGTAAGACTGTAGAGATTTGCTGATTATTTTTACATGAAGCCTGCTGAAGTGTCTGCTGGCTGCTCCAACGGGCTCTGCAGAGGCAGGCACAGGCGACACAGGACACGGGAAGTGGGCAAGGGAACAGGAGGGAGGTTGGGGGCAGTAGGAGAAACCCCTCAATCAAAAATCAATGCCTGGACTCATCCCACTGCTGCCTGGTGGATAATGGACTGAGGTGGGAAGAAGTGAAAATGTTTGGCTGATTTGGGGTATTTTTGTACCTTGTTGTGAAGCTTCAGTCCTGCTCCAGAGGTCAGGAAGCTGGCTTGTAGTACCAACCCTCCTCCCTCCTCCTGTATCTTCCTTTGTGCACACTCCTCCTGGGCAAAATCCACCTCTCTCAAACAAGAGCTCTGCTCCAGGCTTTTCTCCTTTAGAGCGCTCACAACAGCAACACAGCATTGACTTTAGTTACTTGTGCGAAGCAGCCAACTCCGTTCTTTCTCCTTGAGTGATACTGGAGATATAAACTTAAGCTTTCCTGTCCCCAAAGTCAAGGGGAGGTTGCCTGGAGAGTTCAGCAAAAAACAGTTTTTTGAAAATCCTGTAATCCAAGCCAAATCACAGCTCGTCAAGCTTCATTATCCAAACAGTGGATGCACCTATAAAGAAAACACCGTTTTAGTATCCGGATTGGGACAGACTGACAAACTTTCAGGTTTTATACATGATTCCTGCTAGTATTAAAAGAGCTGAAATGTTTACCCCCACAGGAGAGTAATATCTGGTTCACCCTTCAAAGGATACCCTGACCTTGCAGTACTGATAGAAGAACACCTTGTTCTTGCCCACAAATTCAGCCAACAGAAGGTACTACTCAAACAGAGGTGATGAAGGGATGTCAAAGAAAGCCAAAAAAAGCCCAATTTTAGCATCCTTAGAGGGCTTCAAGATTTTTTTTTTCCCCATTCTAAATGACTGGGGAAAAAAAAAAAAAAGATAAAAACCTTGACATTATGAAGGTTGCTAAATTCAAACTTATTTTGATCTGAAACACTTTGTTTCAACAACTGGAAATTTTGCCTTAGGTATCATAAACTTTTACACTTTTCATTGTAACTTGCATTAGGAACAAGGGGTTATTTAAAGTACAAACCAAAATACAAACACAGTCAGAAAAATTAGATATACAGTCACCAGCCAAGTGAGGCGCACCTGAGGGTGCATTCAACTCCAACACAGTGGCACATTAGTGAAAAAATCCCAGTCGGCTCAAATGCCGACAAAGGAAACATCGAGCTACTTGAATCAAATGAAATTGGTTTTAATATACGATGTCATAAAGTTAGTTTTACATGTAAATTCTATCCTAAAAGAATTTCTGTGCTCAACTGCAGATTCATGTAGACTAGCAAAATGACTACATTACATGTTGATTAATACTAACAACGCAGACATTGCTCCGTTGAGTATAAAATACTGGCCCAACAAGAAGGCAGGAAAAAAAAAAATTAGATCTAGATTAAATTCTAAGTTTTGTCAAAAATAGGAGTTGTTTGTATACAGACAGAAACAAAAAGACAGTTTCTAGGTACTTTATGTGGAACTAAAGATTTTCAGAATCTCCAGGAGCTCCTGCCGCAGACACTGACCAGACATAAACAGTCCAGCATTAACAGTCCTGAGAAAGAAACTACAAGCCTTCATCTGCTTTCAGGGAACATTTGAAAGAGATGGAGAATCAAGGCGATGGAGGCAAGCCTCCTACAAGGCTTCTTTGGATGGCAAGAGCCACAGAAGAAGGAACTGGCAGCCCCATCTCACTAGGAACAGACCACAAATAAACTCCAACCCAGAAACCAAAGAGGACTGCCAGAGTAGGAGACACAGAAAACAGGTCTAGGAGGTAGCTGGGAATAACTCGTAATTTAGCCTCATAAAAGAAGAGATCTCTTTTATTGATGGGAGAGGGTGAAAAGCAGCACCACACAGTTGGGTTCTGCATGTAGGAGATGGTGGCAGAGCGATGGACATGACTTGAAACAATTCCCCTGCCACAATGGCACGGCAGAGCTGGTACTCCCCCAGCAGAAATCAAACAAAGCAGGAAAGCCCCAGTTCATCACATCTTGCCTGGTGCCCCTTGTCATGGCTGGGAGCTTCTGAGAAGAGACGGGTAGCAGACATGCTGCCAGCAACTCTCTCCCTGCACTCGCACAGCAATACAGGCACATGATCACCAAGTACCTTCAAGAAGCAACTGAAGGAAACACCTTGCAACAAAAATGCCAAAATCAAGGTGATGGAAGAGTAATGCTCTAGCTGTAATTCTGATTTCTGCTTAGAGCACTGCCGTGGTTTAACCCCAACCGGCAACCAACCACCATGCAGCCACTCACTCACTCCCCCATGGTGGGATGGAGGAGAGAATCAAAAAAAATAAAAGTGAGAAAACTCATGGGTTGAGATAAAGACAGTTTAATAGGTAAAGAAAAAGCCGTGCACGCAAGCAAAGCAAGGAATTCATTCACCACTCCCCATGGGCAGGCAGGTGCTCAGCCATCTCCAGGAAAGCAGGGCTCCATCACGCTCCAAAATCAAGGTGAGGGAAGAGTATTTCTCTAGCTGTAATTCTGACTTCTGCTTAGAGGGCTCTTCAACCTGGCAACGAGATGACTTAAGGGAGGTGGGGGTATGACTGGTCTACATATTCAGAAATGAAGGGGTAGGCAACTCTTCCTTTCTAGTATGAGAACAAGCTTATGACCACTGTTGGAGACCAGACTTTGGGACATTTGGTCTTACCCAGATTTAATGTTCTTAGTTATAAAGACCCACAGTGAAATGACAAGCCGGCAGGAAAAGTAGGAGGGCTGGTCTATACTGCCGAAGAAATCTCTCCCTTGGGTGTAGAATATGGCACAGGAGGTACAAAGCCACCAAGGCTCAAACACTTTTTGGGAAAGATGGGAGGTTTGGGTCAGGGAAGCTGAGAGAAGTGGATCACTTCATTGCCAAAGGAAACAAGGTTGTAACTGGTGTGATGGAAACAAATGGTAGGAATTGCAAAAGGGCCTAACCCACAAGAGTGGCAATACCATCCACAACTCCAGAGAGATGGGTGTCTCTGACCATCTCTTGCTGCTTTCTGTATTTATGTGTCAAGCATTTACATGCCACACTGTCTCTCTTGGTCCAAGACCTGCTGTGCTGCTTTGAGGGTCTCTCTAAAGGCCCTCCCACACATACCAAGCCACTGCAGGCTCCTCTTGGGCTGTACAACACCATTCATCTCAGCATCTCCATCCTGTGAATCACTGGGCCAGGCCTGCTCCCTGCCGTGTAACCAAATGCACCTGATGGCCATCCTTGGCCAGGTCATGATGCTGTGTCACACATTAAAGAGGAAGAAACACGAATAGGATGAGATCTACACCTCTGGGCCATCCATCTCACATGCAGGAGAGATGAACGTCTCGTCCCCAGTGAAGTACTTTTTGCCACACCCCAACCACACGCTTCCACCTTCTTCCCCCATTTTAACCTGGACATCCTCCAACATCACCTCACCACCCCTGGAAGGAGGTGATGCACTAGCCCTAATTTTGGGTGATGACAAATTCTTCTTTTATTCAAAGAACTTGTGGCTGATGAGCACCTTTCAAGACCGAGTGTCCATGTCAGTGTTTCCTGATGAGCTCCACAAACTGGTCTGCTCTGAAGACACGCTGTGACGTTGGAAATTAGCCACCAGGAGAAGTCATTGACAAAGACAGAGAAAGAGCAGTGTGGTGTGAGGAGCTCCAGCACACACCAGGGCTGGGTACGTATTGGAAGGGCTATGACCAGACATTGAGGGTTTGCAAGGTACAGCCTAGAAAGAGATTTCATGTCTCGGGGCATCTGGAATTATGGAGCATTATCCTCAAGCTGCCAGCAATATCGCCCTGGGCAGGGCCTGATGCTGACACAGTGACATTAAAAGCACAGCTTCTAGTAGCATTCCGGCCACCCAAAGCCCTGGCACGAGGCATAGCTGAGCTGTCCCAAAGCCGACCCTCCCCGGGAAGAACACCGCATGCTGACAATCCTGGCACGGGGATTAGCAAGGCAGTGTTGAAGTGCTAAGCACAGATATAACCAGGGAGCGAAACAGCTTCCCACGAATAAGGGGACAGGCAGGAATATCTTTTCACATTTCGGCTGCTGCGCAAGACGAGCATGCCCTGTTCTTGGCTGAAGTCAATGTTCAGACAGACAAATGTCCTGCCCACATGGCTGAGCTGCAACAGCACAGGTACACAGTGACCTGTAACCAGGCAAGCCTGGGGCACACTACTGACAACAACTACATGCAAGACTACCTCCAAACACCCTACCCAAATGGTAAAAGCAAGAATAATTTGGGTTATGATCTGGATTGCCTTCCTCTCCCACACTTCCTCAGCAGCTGGTTGTCCCTGCTTCTGCTGCTGTCTAAATTTCCTCCTCCTTCATTCCTGCCTTACTAATGAATTATCATCACACATAGCAGCAGGCAGTAAAATGCACCAGCAGGGCTGCTGAAGACACTGACTTCAACAGTGGCTTAAGCAGATGTGCTAAGGAAACATCTGGATGTTATTACCAAAAGGCTTTCTAGGTTCCCCATCAGATCAACACCTCTGTTTCCTCTGAGTCATTATACATAAGAAACAACATAAAATTGATAATAAAAGCACCCCAACTGGAAATACAGTCAGTCCTCTGTGTCTTAACGTCTAGAAATAGGCTAGCACTGAGCCAAACCCTCAATGGGGGCAAGCCAACCGATGGCTCCCACGCAGGGAGCTTGGTGCTACACTCTGTAGCCAGCAACGACAGGTTTGGCTGGCACAAGGCTTGCAGGTTAACCATCTCCATGGGAGAAAGCAATCCATCAAGAGCTGAAGAGGTAAAAAAAAATCGCAGGACTCTGGAGTCCAGTGGCACGCAGTCTGTCTGGTCCCATCACACACGAGAGATACATCTCAGTGTTATTTCCCTCTTGTGAACCACTTTCCTTCCCCCAGCTCTGTAAAATACGTTCCTAGCAGCTCTCAGCTATATAAAGATTTTTGATATGTAGCTGGTACAGTGAGAAGGGTTGGACTAAAACGCCTTTCAGAGTACAAACCAAGAAAAAAATACATCAAAAAGACTAATGAGACGCTTGGTGTGTTAAAGAAATGGCTACATGGAAACTTTTCAAACATATGAGACCTACAGGACTGGCTGAGGTAAGAGGCATAATTAGCTCATCGTGAGCTCGCAAGGCCGGTCCACAACGCTTGGATGCACAAATGAGGGATGTCACGTACCAGCAGAGAGGCCCTGTTATCTTTGGGCCTAGGGTTGGCACAGTCGATGGGAGCGCGAGGTTTAATATTTGTACCCACACTTCAAGAATAACGCTGGAAAAACTGGAGAGAGTTCAGAGGACAGCCGCAAGAACAAAACCAGGCTTGTACCAAGGAACTCAAGGAAGTCAATCAAAGAGAAAGTTAAAAGGTACCTCACAGCCTGTAAGTACCTGTCAGGAAGAGTGCTCTTCAGTCTACCAGACAAAGGCGTAACAAAACCAAAGGTTCAAAGTTGAAGCTTGACAGAAAACAAACCAGAAACAAAGATACCGTTTTTCACCACTGCAGGTAATTAACAGAGGGAAAAGTCCAGCTGGCATGGCCAACAATCCAGCATTGGCAATTTTTAAAATAAGATGGGATTCCACCTTGCCTCTCTTGCTCCCCCAAAAATGCACGTCTGAGTCCATCCACAACTGCTGACCCCGGAGTGGAAACTAATTCAAGGAATCTCTGTTATACAGCAGGTCAGACTAATCAAGCACCATGACCTCAAAACCCAGAAGTCAATGAGGTACAAAGAACAAGAGACCCAATTATCAGTGGTTGCACCCCACCAACCCCAAAGATCCCTGCCCCATCCACAGGTCCTCTGCACGCTATCACTACCAAGTTGTGGATTTTTCTGAAGAGCAGTAAAAGCACCAGATCCCCACCACGAGCAGCAAAGCTAGATGCTGTTAAACCAAGAAACCCACACTGATTTTTTTTCCCCACCTAAGGAGCTGGGAAAAGTCAGAACCAGACAACAGCAAATCAAAAAATTACACCATCAGGGCAGAAACAAAGCACAATATAAGAAATAAGATTTTGCAGCAAGAACAATCATTCACTGGAACAACCTTCCCAGGGATGTGGTGGAGTCCCTACCACTGAAGGTTTTCCAGATGCAACTGGACATGGTCCTAGATAATCTCATCTAGGCTCTCTTTCCCATGAAAGGTTGGACCAGATGGTCCCTTCCAACCTGGTCTGGTCTGTGACTCTGTGAAAGGTATACAAAACTTTCCTGGGTTTTTTTTTCAAACTCTGAGAGAAGGAGATTTAGATTCTCTTTCACAGTCAGAAAGATTTCTTATCAAGTGGTTTCCCAGCACACGTATTCCTCTCTCTTCCTGGGGAGCTGAGGAGATGGGACAATCACAGCTCTCCAGCACCAGCCATCATTTGGAAGGATGTCCCTTCTATTAGTTTTCTGGCAGAGCTGGCCGCAGACATTTGGCAGCCAGATTTACCAGTAGATGTGGAAATGGAAATAAAATTGAGAAAGGAATCACTTTCCCCAGATGCTTACACCAGAAATCCCCATCATGGAGCATGGTCCTCCCATCCTGGGCGGTGGGTACAAGTCAGGGACGCCTCTGCAGGTGTCATGCCGCGGCTGGCAAGAGGACGGTCTTTTATCAGCGCACAGTGACTTTCTGAGCTTGTTAAAACTAGCAGTTAAAACCAGTGGAGACCAGCTGTGTTTTGACACCCTTCCTTAATTCCTGCTTTTGAGATTTCACCGGTTATTGGTAGTTTTTTCCGGACAAGTTAGCCGAGGGCTGCTGGGCTTCTCTGCTTTGGATGTAGGTAACGTGTTTTCCCAGACACAGTTGTGATTCAGCCCGGCGCTGCGACGCCTGCAGACTGGCACTGCAACCTAACGTACCACACGCTGGACCAGGAGCCTTTTTCTCTCCTTCCCTGTGGTCCAGCTTATGGTTGTAGCAATTCAATTAGCCTGTGTCTCAGTGCCCCATCTGCTAATGGTTTGCTCTCTCACGCAGAGGCCACAAGGATAAACATCAAATCATGCCTCCAGGCTAGAGACAATGTTCAGGAGGGTCATATAGAAAAGCACAGGCAATACGGCAGACTGCCCACCACTCAAAAACTGGTTAGCAGAACCACATCTTCTCAGCACATCTGTGGCTCCCCAAAACTCAGAGATGGCATGGGGATAGTTTGGGGATCCCAAACTGGCATCTCTGATGCCCCTAAATCAGGAGTCAGCAAAGCAAGAAGGAAATGCAGAGGCAGTGGAAGCAGGGACAGGTATCCTAGGGTGAGTACAGGGACGCTGCCTGGTGGTCTAGGGATGGGGTCAGGGGGGCCAAGGCGCGGCTGGAGCTGAACTTGGCAAGGGATGCAAAGAACAGTAAGAAGGGCTTCGACAGGTCTGTCAGCCAGAAAAGAAAGGTCAAAAAAAGCGTACCCCTCTTGATGAGCAAGGGCTTGTTGCAATAGGACAAGGGCTAACGGTTTTAAACTAAAAGAGGGTAGATTTAGACTAGATAAGGAATAAACTTTTCACAATGAGGGTGGTGAAACCCTGGCCCAGGTTGCCCAGAAAGGTGGTAGATGCCCCATCCCTGGAAACATTTCAGGTCAGGTTGGACAGGGCTCTGAGCAACCTGCTCTAGTAGAAGATGTCCCTGCTCATTGCAGCGTTGTTGGACTAGATGACCTTTCAAGGTCCCTCCCAACCCAAACTATTCTATGATTCTGTGTAAGCAAGCCGGAGGAGCAGTGCCAGTGATGACTGAGATATGAATCAGAGCTGGGTGCATTTGTAGAAGCAGCTGTTAAAGAAAACCTATTAATTTCTGCTGATCCATGTTCCTCTAAGCTATTTTTACAGTACATTAATACAGGTGTTTTGAAGTCATTGAGCTCAAATGCTAGGAAGCCCACAGGATTACAGAACTGTTTCTCCCGCATCTGGCGTTAGAAAGGCTCTAAGTATTTTAATAAGGAGATTTACTTCTGACCACGCTTGGTCTTAATGGCTTAGGGATAGGGTGGGGAAGAAAAGGTGGAAGTGGGAGGACTAATTACCCTATACAAGGAACAGAGGCCTGCCAAAACTGTCTCCAGCAGCAGCAATAATGACACATCATCATCACCATCATCATCAAAAGGCAAACCACCACAATCCCCACCAATGTTATGATAAGGCTGGCAGGAGGCCAGTTTGGGATCTGGATGATGCAGATGATCGCATTGACCTGATCCCCCCGACTGTTTTGGAGGAAGAAAAGAACCTACTCTCCCCTGAAGAGAGGACACAGCTCTACTTAAAAAGTTGTTAGCAGGACATACAGCACATAGAGCTTCACCAGCTCTGCTGGTAGAGAGTGCTGTGTTGTGTTTGGGTTTCTTTCCTTCTTTCAACATGAACCTCACCAAATAATACCATGTAACTGCATCCAGAACCACGCTGTCTCAAGACACCCAGTCTCTCACAATTTGGTGCACTTCTCAAAAGATGTAGCTTCTGGACTCATGTGAAAATATAAACATCAGAATTTTGCCTTTCCTTCTAAACAGGGGAGAGACTTGAGAATTATAAATCACAAAAAGATATTTAAAAGTCACAGATATGTAAAAGTAGTCTCAAATATCTAGCTCTATGTACCCATGCATATGCATATTATGCACACACAGACACTTTTTGTTGTCTTTTTATACCTTGCTGATGATTCTGCTTTGCTTCTATTATTGTCACACCTTAATTTCTCTGTTCACACAGGCTGAATGAGCATAAGGAGGTCGATGCCCACAGACTAAAGGCACTTGAGCTACAGGAATGAAGCTCCCAACTCTGATGCTCTGAAACGCCCACTGATGTTAATTATATTTAGACTCCCAGGTTCCCCTTGTGCTTCTCGACTCAAGGATTTTCACATCTGCCGGGTTTCTGTAATCCTCAAAAGCATGTCCCAGGACATGGTCCCTCCCTGCATCCTCTCTCAGGGAGATGAAAAGCCCCAAGGATGTAAATGCCCTTGTCCAGCCCTTCCTGATAGAAAGCAAACCCCAGCTCCTGGTTGGTTTGTATGAAGTTTTCATCATCATGGTGTTGGTTCATGGTTGTGCAATATCTTCCCTCACCCCTGCCTCTTCTTCCTTCAGAGCTTAAAATGTGTGGCCCCACTGTGACAGCAATATGATTAAGAGTGTGGACTAACCTGTGGCACAAAAATCAAGGAGCTGCTATTGCTGCCTAAGAAACCTGGAGGCTGGAGTCAAAAATCCAGACTCCTCCAGCCCCGGACCTGCACATGGTGGCTGGAAAATACAGGGGGAACTAGGGATGGGGATGAACTTTTGGGGCTGCAAAGCACGGGAATCCCTTCCTAAGTCTTTAAGGACCTTTGGGTCACCCAGGCTGAATCTCGCGTAAGGGAGGTCACAAGTTTCACTCATTTACCTTTGATTTGAGCTGCATTGCTAGTGTTTGCTTATGCCCCACCTTCCAGGGAGGCATGCAGGCTCCATGCAAAGATCTCAAGATACTGAGATGGTAACTCACCTTTTTGATGACTGGCTCAAATACTTAAAAGCCTTTGGTATTTAAAAAAGGCACTTTAACTCTGATTTATCTGCATTGCATTTGTGGCTAGGGATGCCTGTGATATAGCTGCTGGCTGTGGGAGGTGCTTTGCCTGGTGATTTCCTCAGCTGTTCACAAAATCCATGTCCAGCAGGAACCCTGGGGCCCCTCAGGTCTCTTCCCCTGCAGACAGCCTGTCTTCTGCCCCCACCCTTTTTATTTCTTTCTAATCACCAAAGGAGAAGAGGAGCTTTCAAAGGATTTAGCACAAGTGCCTGGCAGGGAATTGCTGCTGCGGGTGTCTGGGAGTGACACCGCCGTAAGAAGGAGGGGGAGGAACGGAAAGAAGAGAAGAGCAAACACTTTCATCCCCATTGTTTCCATTCCAAGGTGAATCCACGCGTTTCTCCACACCCACTTTTTCCCCCGGTTTCCCAATGCCTCCTGCTCTCTACCAGCTCTTCCATATACCCACATATATAAGGACGCCCTTCCCCAAACATCCTCCTTGGATACCTCACAACCACAAACTCCTGTGACCCTGTGCCATTCTCCCACAGCCTCTCATTAATAATAATTATTACCCAAGTTACTAAACCTTCTCCTCGGTGCTCTCATCTCAAAGGACAATTCTAACCTGCCTGGCTAAGCAACGCTCACCACCGAGCAGGGAAACCTGGGCTAAAGAAGATGCTCACAGTCACACCAAATACTTGTGATAGAACCAGGGATCTCATTCCAGCATCCAGAGCCGCATCCGCACAGCGAGCTCCTCCTGCCAAGCCCGGTTGCTGTCTGCAGCATCTTCATCCCACCTGCAAGGGCACAACTTTCAACAGCCTTGTACTGATGCTTCAGCACTCCCACAGAAAACACCCTTTGGTATTCAAAAGGTTTATTTTAAAAATGTGTTTGTTTATCTCTAAGCACAGAGTCGTTTCCAATTTATGTCAGCAAAATAAAAACCAAAACACAAAACAAACAAACTAAAAAGAGCCTGCCTGACTTGGAGGCCTAAAAATAGACCCGCGTATCGCAAATAGTGAACTGTCAGGTAAAGGCTGCGGATTGAAGGTTCAGATGAATAATGTGTTTGTTTTTCCTGCTTCAATACTTTCCTGCTGTTATCACTGTACAAATAACTCAGCGCACGCTAATTACTCTGGTGGCAATTTCCTGGGAGCTGGTACGTAAGTATCGGGCCAAATTTATTCCCCAGCATCACAGACTAGTCCTCCCCACGCACTCCCAACCAAATAAACAGCCCAGCTGCCAAATCGCCCCGTCCTTTCCTTCCTTGCCGCAGACCCAGCACTGCCAGTGTGGTCCCGCTCCTGGCTGCAGCACTGGCTGCAGGATCTGCCCCGAGCGACACGTCGTTCCCGACAAGCCTGGTGAAAGCCACGATGCTAACGCAGAAGATGGGTCCAACTTATCTCCTTCAAGGTGTTCAATGTATGTACAAATTGTGGATCCCAAGCTGTATTCGTCCGGTAAAAGGAGCTTAATCTTGGGAGCTGAGAGTCCAAGCACCTTTTCTGCAAGGTACATGCATTAAGAGAGAAAGGATGGGAAGGGAAACGCCTGTGAAGTATTTTTGTAAGGCACCCAACAAACCGGTCTCAAGCCCCTTTTAGCCCAAAACCATCCCACAAGGCTCGCAGAGTTTATATTCATGGGTGAACTACATCAAAGAACCGCCTAAACAATGCCTGTGGTTTCTGCTGTGTTGGGGTTTTTTTCCCCGCTTGGTATTTATACAGCCACGGATTTGCACTGTAATTCGGTCAAACACATTAGAGCAAAGATGAAGGGAGGAAGAGAGGAGAGGAAAAAAGCGCTGTTACCTGCGTTACATCCCAAATGGCACTGAATTTCCATATAAACCTTTGGTGCAACCCAACCCAGATGCAGGCTGTTTGCTGAACAGGCAATACAAACCCAGCATCCTTCTTTGTGGGTTTTTTCAGACTTTCAGGGTCTTTTTGGGGGGGATGGTTAGCTTGCTCTGGATTTATTGTATAATCATTGCTTTCTGCTTTCACTGCACAGCAAACAGTTAAGCGACCTTTCAGATCCTCCCTGGATGCAACTCCATGCGTAACAAGAAAGCTTCCAGCCCAGTGAAAACAACTTGAAAGAAGGGCAGTGACCCATCTACAGGCTTAAGTTTCGGGTCACAACACCCCTGCTCAAAGCCATCCATCTTCCTCTAGCCACAAGTTTGCAGCGAGTCACCTCCCATTAGAGCAATTCGTCTCCAGGATTTACAGGAAAACACCTTTTTGGGACCTAGCTGTCCTTGGCATCCTCTCTTGCACCTGGGATGAGAGCTGTGAGCTAGCAAGAGACACAATAGGCACACACTGATGCAGCATCCCCTTGCATCTAGTAATAAGTGCTAAAAACACACAGGCCATTAGGAAAAATTACCAAAAAAAAACCCCCAAAAAACAAAAAAACAAAACAAAACAAAACAAAAAAAAACACCAAAAAAACAAACCAAACTGCAATAGTGAGCTTTGGTTTCATTTACTCTCAATTTCTGCAAGGGAAACCTTGCAAGGAAATGGGTGTTTATAACCCCTGTCAACCTGGACACATGCACACCACATTGCACGGCAGAATCAAAGCCGTTTGACTAGTGCAGGAGCATCATGCTGCTCTGTTAAAAGCCCTGGATCAAAGGAAAGAGAAGATTTGGTGTTACTGCGCACTGCACCGGGGGAAATGGTTGGATGGCCGAGCCCAGAGAGTTGTGG
>NW_010529805.1:0-21764 GCF_000687285.1 Phaethon lepturus
TGTGACCGAAGTGCAGGACCCTGCACTTGATTGTTGATAAAAATATTGAACAGGACTGGCACTAGAATTAAGACCCAAGGAACACTGCTGGTGACTGGTTGCCAGCCAGATGTAGCCCCATTCACTATGACCCTTTGAGCCCTGCCCTTCAGCCAGTTCTTCACCCAGTGCACCGAAAACCTGCTCATCCCACAGTTGGACAACTTGTCCAGAAGGATGCTAAGGGACGTGTTACATGCTTATAGTGTTAATTTTTTTTTTTTGTAAAAACATTGTGATTTGAGGTCCATTTCACATGTTCAGGTACATGGCCTGAAGTCATTTTTGCAAACTGGGCAAAAACTGAGTTCTTACTAATGACAGAAAATCATACCAGTTCCCACTCGGTTCTTTGTGCTGATGCTTCAGGGCATGGCCTGACAGAAATCTGCACATGGTCCAAAACTGACCGAAAGTAATGGCAATCTCTTTTTTTTTTTTTCCTTACAGACTACGAAGGGATTTGGAACGGGCTCCAGATGACCCTGAC
Source organism: Phaethon lepturus (assembly GCF_000687285.1). Lineage (NCBI taxonomy): Eukaryota > Metazoa > Chordata > Aves > Phaethontiformes > Phaethontidae > Phaethon > Phaethon lepturus. The sequence goes on from NW_010529805.1 coordinate 530, forward strand.
TGAGTTTAGCTTTTTCTGATGATGCTCTTTGCCACAGGTGTTTTTGGACACTATGTGATTGATTGCTTGATTTAAATATTTAACATTGTGGAACTAGACATTCCCTAATTTCTGCTCAGAGGTAGCTGCACTTTCTCCCTTAGGATGGCTTATGCCTACCTTGTTGTAATCATCACAGTGAAGAGGAAGAAACGGTAACATCCTTGGCTTTTGTAAGTGCTTGATACAAGGCAAGCTGTTTTATTCACAGTTCCAAGCTCTCTGTCCCACGTGTCACGATTCAAAAGGTCAGTAATCAAGAGATCACCTCCTCACTTTGTTCCATAGATTTATACACATTAAACTTGGAATGACACTGGAAAATAAATGAATTAAAAGTACTCAACGTTAGCCCATTCAGCTTGCACCCTTGTGGCAGTAAGACTAGCACTGAAATATTGTGACATTCGCAAAAAATTTCTGTTCAAAACAACCTGAAGTGAACTTATAAACTGTAGCACATTGTCTCCGATTCTCTTTTTGTTTAGACCTCCAGAAAATTCTGGAGAGGAAAAAATCAACGGAGACACATACGTAAAACTGGCAGCAGCAACATTAGAATTGGCCTCTTTGACCTCTCTGTGGGTTTCACTGAGGGGTTTTAATAGCAGCTCAGCCAATGAAGACATATCCTCGGTTCAGAGTTGGCAGCACAGTTTTACAGACTGCTGCTACACGCTGGTAATTCCAAGCTGCAGCCTGACCCAAAGAGAACACTTCCCAGGAGAGAGCTGATGAATTTTAAGACCAGTATTTCTCTTGTAATAAACTTGAGAATTTTTATTAATTTCTGTGTCAAACTACGCCAGCTTTCTGGCTGTTACCTTTAGAAATATGCTTGTTATAAAGTACATTGACAATGACAAAAGCCTCGATTAAATAGGCTTTTTGTATCAGATTGTTGGTTACTGGTGAGATTTGGCACTGTCCAGACCATGACCCGTACAGGTCTCAGGGCAAGATGGACTTCTTGATGTCTTTTATTTCTTAGCACGTTTCGACGTATTTCTTTCAGTCCATTCAGGCAATGCTATCATAGAGTTACTGCTTCTAAGCATTCCAGCACTGCAAGTCGTTTGGTTTTAAAACATGGCTCTTAAATACATGTAAATAGAATAAAAATGTTGAACTATGATTGAGTCTAAGCTCTTTTGGTAGCATTAGAATGGTTGAAGCCCATGTAAACAAATCGTTCTTAAAGAAAAAGCAGAATTTTTCCATAGCCAATTCCAATCCCTTAATGAAAGCACAAAAGACATGATTTATACACAATCCAGATTTCCTTTGTATGCTTTTTTTTCCTTCCTTAAAGGCACTTCTACACAAATACAGAATCATTTTTCTGTATTCTTCGCTCAGTTTGTCCAAAAGATGACTCTTCCATAGGGAAGAGAAGATGGGTGTTTATCAGAGCGCTAGATAGTAAACCAACTTGTTATCAGTAAAGCATCAGTCTTATCTGGAACATCATTCACATTGTGGTTCAGTGTGTCTGAAAAGGTAAAAACTCAGGCAACAGACTAAATTCCCCAGCTGCAGGAAGAATTTCAATCGTTTTCCCCAGCCAGGTCCTAGTAGAAGAGAGTGCCATGAAGACTTTTGCATACCGTGCGTTTTAGGAACAGCTGCCAACCTTTTGAGCTTTGCTGTGCTTGGTTTGGAGTTGCACCTATCTGAGAAGGATGAGCTGCCTGACTTCCTGGCACAGCCATTCATAGAGTTTGGAGGCTGCATTTGTAAGGTGTTTTGAAAAAGTCTGAACAATTTCTGCAATAGTGAGTGGAGTTGAGACTCACCTATTGTCTAGACAACACATTTATTCTCACCACTTTTCTCCATTTACCTGCCTGACAGAGTGACTGTAAGTCCGATATTCTTCATTAGCCTTACAGCCTTGACTATTCCACTGTACTATTGTCTATAAACTGCAATTTAAACTGCATTTTATTACATGACTTTTGTCTATCTTTTTATTCAGTTTGCCTAAGGCCTGGAGAAATTGGTCCATGACTCAGGCTTCTAATTACTGCTGTGAAATGAAAGACATTCACATGGATGTCATTGTAAGAGCAGTACTATATGAAGCGGACGTCACTTAAGCAGCCCTGGTCGTTGGAGGTAACAGATATGCAGTGTTGTTCATAAGCTTTATAGTACCAACTATGTTTGTGTATTGCAGATGGTTTCTCATGTGTAACCTTGTTTTATAGCCCTTTACCAATGCCAGATGGAAGCCAAAGACAAGCTACTGAACCAATTACCAAAGGACCCCAGCAAACAGGCAGAGTCTTCATTCTGTCTGGACCCCTGTAACTACTGCAGCTTGATCCAAAATCCTTGGGGACTGCAGACAGTTTTACAACCTAAATTAATCTCCAATTTCTCATCAACTGTCAGTAGATGCATAGCAGATCACAGGGGAAGTGAACTCACTTCTTGCTGGTATTATCTGAGTTATAAGGTACTGTTCTCCTCCTCCCTGGCACTGGGTTTCAGGGGTAAATCATCCATCTCTCTTTAATCCATGTGATTCCATTTTTCACTGTAGGGATGAAAGCAAAGATTGCCCATTAAAAGGGACAGAAACTACTCAAGAATTAGCTTGTAAACACTGCTTTTGGAGTATACCTTGTCTCTTTTTTTTTTTTTTTTTCTTCACTCTTCACAGGAAAAATATTGCCTTCGCCCCAGGAAGAGCGCAAAACACCCAACAGTGGTGTAACCTCACTGTACAGGGGGAGGACACGCTGGGAATTTGCTCACACGGATATTCTAGCAACTGTGTGTAAGACAGCAAGAGAGCGGGAAAATAAAAGACGTAAGCAAAAGAGAATAACAGAATAATGGGTCCAGCATATCAATGACTTCAACCCTAGTTATGTCTCTCTCATAGACAAGAAAATACATCTCCTGTTGCAGCACTGACACTCTGAAGTAACCACAGTAGAGCTCTACTGCTGTTCATGGAGATAGGCTGAGTGAACAACCTTTTTCTTTTATTTCACCCCACACCAAGTACACAATGCAATCATGCTGGCTATGAACTGGACAAAAATTCCGCTCTGAGCAATGAACTTAACCCAGCAATCTCTTATCAAGAATCAGAGAACAGTTTGTAATCCAAAGCAGGGTTTTGGTTTTGTTTTTTGTTTGTTTGGTTGGTTGGGTTTTTTTTGGGGGGGGAGGGTGTCCCCTGCCCCCAAATTATTAATCTCAGGCACGTGGGTCTAATTATGCTCTCAAGCAACTCCCATTGATTTTACTGAGACCTACATATACTTGAGTCCCATTCAGGATATTCAGCTTTCCAACGTTCCCATAGAATTACTCTCAATGGCAAAGTGCTTCTCAGCTTCTTAGGATAGAGTGACATCTTGTGGTTTCTTCTTTTGCCCATCATCAAAAAACAAAAATTAGCCACAAAAGCTTTGACTAAATTTTTTTTTGTTTCTGGTATAACACTAAGATCTTCTTTGTTGAGGAATATCATGTACTTGATTCACAGAAACTGATAAAACACTTTGCCATCATCAAGGCTTGTGGAAGGATAGCGAAAATCAGTGCTTGAAACATTCCAATTCATACAACATGACAAACTTTTGTTTGAATGTAGTACTAATCTAGAAAAACTGTTTGGTGCTCAAGGTCATGTACAAGTGGGATCTTGTAAGTTAAATAAGTCAGTCTCCAGTGGTAGCACCACTACTAAAAGGATTCATAGGGAAAGTACTCTTTGCAACCGCAGCTCTGAAAAGCATTTCCACCTGGACTCCAGTACACGTATGCAGGAAAGAGAGAAGATGATAGCATTAGGCAACTGCATCTCATGCTTAAACTCCATCTGCATCACAGAAGGATCTCAGTAGACAGTGTCACATCATGGGTCACTTACACAGCACAACTATAGAAGTTTCAGTAATTTATTTTCTGATGTAGCCTCCAACACAAAATACAATTTTTAATTTTTTTTTAAGAATACACACCTAACTCACAGATGAGCCACGATTGACAAATTCCCCTTACAAAAAAAAATCCAAACAAAGAGACAAAATTATTTTGCTATTTTTGTCTCAAAAAGTCAATAGCATCTTTGAAAGGAACATTATACAAAATCTAGATTAAAAACCACAACAGAATAGTATTCATATACTGCAATAAATCGATAACAATACTTCAGACAGTATCACTACTGAAAACCAGTATTGTTTGACAGCTGTTCTCATTGAGGTCTACAACTAATATCTTTGCATAATTTGGTAATAGATCAATTCATGTTGTTGAAAACCACATAATTCTCAACATTCAAGAAACATGCCTATTTTGCCATATAGGACTAGGAGAGTATCAAGTAAATAACAAATGTTTGCATTTCTGTTTCTGCTAGTTTTCCTATATGCCCACTTAGGCAATTCTCAGATTTGGAATATGCAATTCTGCATCATTCCACTTATACCTATGCTCAGTCCAACTGCTAGGGAAGTCTGTGCACTTGCCTGATATCCTCTACAGATACTTCTGACTGGCAGCTGTCTTTCCAAAATTCTTTTGTCTTTTCCAAAATTTGCCTTAGGTCAAATCTATCTTCAGTCCTTCCCTTGGTAAGAAGCATCTATGCTGCAAGGAACTAATGCAAAGAAAACACAAAATTGGTCAGGAATAACTTCTGATGGACTCAAAATAAACATGACTTAGGGTTGTCATCTGCTTTCTCATGTCTTTCCAACTCAGACTATCTCAAAAATTAGCCTGAAAAAAATGCAATAGCTTAGAAATCAGGCTCCCGCAAGGTTAAAACCACAAGAGATCCTTAGCATACGGGTCACTTTTACAGACATTAGGTGATGTTCATAAGAATCATTTAAACATGAAGAACCGGCCCTTGTGTAATTCCATGCCAAAAGAACTGGTTTTGCCGGCAGTAAGACTAGTTCTACATCTTGGTAAAATTAGTCCCTGCTCCTTCTTAGAAGTACTCCCTTTTTTTCCTCTCTCAAGCATAATATTTTTAGCTATACGGAACAAAAATTACAATTTTTGGCTAAATTTGAATAAAAAACCTGCCTCACCAAGTCCAGACTATAATACACTAAGGAGCTCCATTTTTCTTCTGTGCAACAGAACGAAACAATTCAAGGTGGCAGGGCTAGAAATGTGTTCAAAAGCCCTTTCTCCAAGGGAGCAGATCCAACCTCCTCAGAGAACATCCATCACTTTGCAGTCTGACCTCCATGATTTGCACCAGCAGCATGAAAAAAAGTGAACGTGTCAAATTTTGGAAGTTCTCCTTGCATGAATAACTTTGTGAGCAGTATCTATGCCGTTCTGAAGTGAACGTACGCCAGAGAAGCCTGGAAGTAAAGTTCAGCCGATAGGCACTTGTTCCCATAGAATTCCAAAGACAAAACTCCTATTGACTGAGAAGAAACCCACTTACTATCCAAAAGTTTGTATTTATGATCTGTTTCAAAGGAGCTCCTCCCTTCTTTTCTCCTATTCCTCTCTCACCTTTTTCATAACTTCTGTTCTTTTTATATTTTGCACAGTGAGGGAGGAAAAAATTATATGCCCCTCTAGTGACAACCGGTACTTCTCCTCCTCTTGCAAATGGAAACAGCAACTAATTCCCCTGCTAACATTTATTTGTGGTATATGTCATTCTCCTCTCTGTCAGTTTATTATCAATAAAAAGTTGAGGAATAAAAAGGATTATGTTGTTCCTTTATGTATTTATTTATGAGAAGAACATTTTTAGACACTTAAAATTAAGGGGTTTTTTGTGTTGTGTTTTTTTCTTTTTTTTTTTCTTTCTTTCTTTTTTTTTTTTTTTTGGTTGGTTGCTTTTTTTTTTTATGTTGAGAAAGATCATTCTAGATCCCTGAAGTGAGATATTGCAAAGCTTAGGTTAAAGTAGAACAGCTACTTTGGAGGAGAAAAATATGTCCACACGAATGACATTACTATTCACCTATTTTACTTCAGTCACATACATAGCTACTCTACACTGACTAGTCTCAAATATTCATGCGATCAGATTTTATCGGCATCAACAGTTACAGAAGGTGAGTTGCAGATCCGCATGCAGGGGCATTCATAAAAGCAACATTTTAGAATCACATGTGGGAGAATTCACACAAAGTCTACCACAATTATCTTACAGAATAAAATTCACTAGGCTTAATTTGTTCCATTAACTTTGATGAGACAGCGTATCACAGTCTGTTTACTACTTTTACAGGAACAGGAAGAGATCACATTTTCCAGATGTACTTCTTCAACTCTACAAATTATCATCAAGGTTTGCCATTTGCATTATTCAGAGCTGCACACATTCCGCTCCTGTCTCATTGATCAACTCAGTCTTTGTACTGTAAAAAAAATTAGGAATAATGGATTTGCAGTGTTTTGCTTTACCATTTACTAGAACAAGAAACAGTTGTTGACATGTACATAATTTTATTTTAAGGACACGGCAATCACGATGACAGAAACAGAACCATTAGTTTAATACTGTAAGCTTTCCTCTGGAAACTGAGTTGCACACAGTTAGATCTGAAAGCATTTTAAACAATATCTTGGGGGGAAAACACAGCAAACCTTAAATATATTAGCCTCAAACTTTATGTGCTTATCTCCTCTTTTTGGTAGCTTGTGGCAGTTAAAGCTCTTCAAAGTCATGGCCACTTGTATTCATTGCTTCAGGGTGCATTATCCTTCCCATGAATAACACAGTACCTGTGGAGAAAGTGGGAAGGGAGGAAGGGAAGGAAAGATGTCAGAACCAAGAGGAAAAGCTGACATTTTAAGATGACAAATACTGATAGTAAGTTCTAGAACATGTGGTGCACAATTTTTATAGGAACGTACGTCTCAGAGAACTTGGTAGCCATGAAAGGCAATGGACCAACAGCCCTAGAGAAAAGGACCTCTTTGTATTCAGAACTGACACAGTACAGACAAGAACAGTGAAAACTTCTGCATTTCAGTATCCCTCTGCTTATTCTAAAGGCTTGATTGAACACCCACAAGAAATCAACACAAAGCTTCACTTTCATTTCAGCAGTTCTGACGAAGGCCCATGGAGTATTGCCACTGATGTCAAGTGCTTATGACACAGTACTGGTTTCTAGGCTGGGGGTCTCCAAAGGCAGCAGCTAACCTTAACTCAAGTGTGAACACGTAATCAGAGTAACCTTCACGATCACTTCTAACCCTCACATGCCTGAGCTGCTAGACAGCGTTCCTCATAGAATCAGACGTGAGCCCCAGAAGCTCCACACCAATCAGTTAACGATTATTTTGAGTTCACAGGTTTACTCCAGATTTGAGCATGCAACCCACCACAAAGAATTCTCTATATACTGTTCCTGTACACTATTTAATCACCGTTTACATCTTTCCTGTTTTATACATTTCTGTCTAACCTGTTTAAACACAGTAATCAATCATGAGCACTTGGGGTATTTTTGAGAAGAAGGGTAACCATGACAGATTTTTTTCAGAAGGTTTCTACCCTTAGATTTCTAGATTAGTAACAAGCTGTCAGGCTTTAACTATAGTTGTTGGCAATCTGTCCTTCTACGTGCAACAAGGCCCATGCAACATTACAAGCTGCCTCAAAACTACCAAGCCCTACTCTGTTCTGATTTAAAATTTTCTTTTTGGGGAGTTTTTGTATATTGAGTAGGGAAAAGGGCATATATCCTCCTCCAGATACATTTTTTCCCAATTATATGTCTACAACAGCAAGGATACTCAACTCTGTTTTGGTCAAAAAACCCCCAAACCCTAAGAGTTGGTATTGTGCCTTGCACCCAAGTGACCCTATCTAGCTAGACTGTAAGCATTACTGCAATCTAAACGGTTTATTCACCATTGATACTACAATGGGGAACTCAAATCAGAAAAAAACCCGTCAAACTGAACCTACCAGAGTTTGCTTGTAGAACATGTAAGATATCACAACACACAGACCCATATGGGTGTAGGTGCATAGTAATGTTTTGTCATCCAGTCACATCCACACCATTAAGACAAATTACAAATATGAAATTAAGGAATTACTTAGTGATTGCCCATTTTGCTACTGAGTGTTGTTCTCATGCCTGGCCTGCCACAGAACACTTCAAGAGCACAACAGAATTATTCAGAGCTGTAATATCTGTCCATTATGCAAATCATTTGATACCGGGAACATATCTCACCGGTCCGACTACAGCCAAGCTCTTACGGAATGCAATGATTATGGATATTCAGGGTAGTAACGCTGTGTTCTCTGAAGAAAAATGCTGAATTTTTCTTTCCTGGGGTTTTTAATCACATAATTGTGAATATTTTTCAGGATTAGGTCAGATTTTGGTGTCTTACTTGGAGCAACATTAATGGCACATAGAAAAGGTGAGCCTTTCAATATTAGATATTTTAAGACAAATTAAGGAAAATTCATAATACAAGACCAGTTCATTGATCAAAATATGCAATTTTCTTTTACATAGTTGATGATGTACTGTGAAAAATGTGGAAGAGTCCGCAATATTCTCACCTGTTCTTCTGTTTCTGACCAAAAAGAAAAAGGGATGGTCAACTATAACTTGGGGATACAGCACTGCCATTCTGCTAATGGCAATCATTCCTACAGAAAAAAGAACATAGGCAACATGTTAAATATCACTGCAGATTCTCCTGCTCTTCATGAGATACGCTTGTGAAGCTCATGAGCAGACACTGAAATCCCACACTCTCAGCACTAAGCGTCACCAAGAAATAGCATGAAAAATCAAACTGAGAATAACTGCAGAGTAACTGCATGCCTCTTTATGCTTTAAGAAGGATTAACAATGGAGAGTGGCACAATTTCCCAGGCTTATTGAGCAGCTTATAAATTTTAAGATCCAGAACCTTAAGAGGAGTTATGACTCCTGCTCACTTGTAGAAAGAAAATGCATTACGTTAGACAGCACTGCTGACCTGTTTTAAACAGCTCCAAGCCAGCAGTTGATAAAAGGTAGCCCTTAATAACTATGGAATATGCAACAACTAAATGAGCTGATCTTGCAGCTTTTAGCTTGAGTCTTTAAATAATGCAAAGGTTGAAAGTAAAATTAACTGGGAATCAGGCAGAATTTGTCTCTTTGTTATTTTTATTTGGAGATGCATGGATTTCTCCAGGACATTATTATTATTATCCAGTGTTTCATTTACTTTTATATTTTCACTGCACTATGAACAAAGACTCATGCATGCCAGTAATCTCTGTCCATATCAATGCTACAATTCAACCCAGCTACTGATATTCATGACTAGGGAAGTCTATTCTTCCTTTCCTGAAAGACTGGTACAAGTAGAGGCAATTAGAAATCATCTAATGATACATATCAGCAACTAATGTAACTTATTTTCAGGAAAAGTAGGTGATAACCAAGAAAACCAACCACCTGGCCTCCTAGCATTAATGTGGCCAGCCATGTTTTCGCATTTAGCACTCCCCATCTTGCATGTCTGCATACAAGCTTATTAAAATGCAATTGCAACAGCTCTCAGTTCCTTCTAACTGTTTGGATCAAATGCCTTTGACCATCTCAATTAGCAGATCAAAAATTATGAATGTTTAAGTTCCATAAAGAAAATACAAATTGCAGTCTATACCCCTCCTGACAATCCGAAGCAAAGTAATGGAGAGGAGGTTTTCCACAGGATGCTGAAAATGCTTTGTGAAACACACCATGTTAAAAACGTGCTAACACTCTTAATTTCCAGAATTCTTTTCTGAAAAGCAGTATACTTGCTACGCTGTGTCTTCATGTTACGTGCTATTTAGATATTTGCTGGCTGTACAGTAAGTCAGTTTTAAAAAATTAACTAACACAGAATAACCAGACATTTGATTTAGTTCTGCTTTTCAGTCAGGTACCTGAGGCAGCAGCAGCTTCTGATCCTTCCTCATTAACTTCTAGAAATGCCTTGTGAAATGCCTTTGCAAGGTAGAGTTCTTTGTTATCTGGAGAGGAAAAGGAAATATATTTCAAGTGGATCAACAGTAAGATTGAAGTATTAAAAAAAAAAAACAAACAAACCCAAAACCAAAAAAAACACACACTGCCAAAAGCCCCAACACCATTACCCACCTTCTATACAAAGTAGGAAAGAAGCTTTGTGCTTCGGAGTTGCATTAAAATACCTTCTGCTAATACCTTTAACAGCGCCATTTACCTCGCTTAAATTTGTAGTGCTCTCCTACGCTATGGATATTAAAATACCTTGGCACCACCTAGAGCACCAGTGTACCAGACAGAGTAGAAGACAATCCTTGAGCACAAGATTTTATAATGCAACCATTGGGAAAAAGGATTATGACATTACATGGCAAATCTTTACACATAGAGATTTTATTTCTGCATTAGAAATTATTCTGCATTGCATTATTCTGCAATCCAGACTTCCTCCAGGAAAATTAGGTATTTTCTTCTTGTCATTATATTTAAAAGAAGCTAAAGATAAATATTCTGGAACCACGGAACTAGGTTTTTTTTTTTCAATCTTGTTTATTTCCATCCTTCTTTGTCAGTATTTTCATTTCGGTCCAAGCCTACTCCTGCTTAAGTCAGTGGATGTATCACTACTTTTCTTCTGTGACTGCATGATCAGACCTATTGGAATACTCGGCATCCTGCAGGAAGCAAGACATGTAACACCATTTTATCTGTTTGACTAAGTTTCACCAGAAAGACAAAACAAGTATTACACATACATTTATTGTACCTGCATAAAATCCACCCTAATGCCAGAGAACAACTGACAGTTAGGAAAGGAGCAAAAGCTTTCCCAACAGGGTGATATACAACCATGAAAATCTCATCTAACCACCCCAGCGAGACAGCTATACCATTTTGCATTTCTGATCCCTCACAAAATGTTCAACACCAAAACTCTAGCTGAAGGCTGACTAAGGAGGCAAAGCTTGGGACTATTCATCTAATTGTTACCCATTTATTTTGGCGCTCACAATGACAGCTACTAGTTCTAATACATGAGCAAGCTAAAACCACAAGAGACAGCAGTTTAAAATGTCTCTCCCCAGCAGATCTCATTACTGCTACATACACTCAGAACTGAAGTAACCCTCCTAATTCAGCTGTTTAACTTAAATCACACCAACAAAAGCCCCAAATTCATTCCCTTTGGGATTTTGTGTAGTAAAACATATACTAGATTGCTAAATATTGTACTAGTTCTAGGCTTCAGTTCCAAGCCTTCAGTCAGCTATCTTGAAAGCTAGGATAAAGTTTCCACCGTGTTACTTTAAAACATGGGACACGCAGCATCTACTTATCTTGAACACAAAGTCCAATTCTCACAGCTTTTGTCTCCTGAACTGTCAACAGAAAGGCCACCTGAAATAGTGTGGTTGCATTCCAACACTAACAAAACTTTTAAGCCTCAAGCATTCCTTGTAAAAAATAAATCACAAGCTAACTAAATACTACAATCAAGTGTTAAATGGTCATCCCCTCAAGCTGCCGTTATGGACCCGCTAAGTCTCAAGTTTTCAAAAAATGCTTCAGAACAAACACTGGATGTGCAAGAACATTTACATAGGTGATAATGGACAGATACCCACGGCAAGAAGGGTGACAGATCCATGCACATCAGTAAGTCCCGTTGTGCATGTCTGGCGTTACGTGTGTGCTGCCGTTGTACACGTCAGTTAACAGGATTCTCGGCATGTTTATTGGCCAGTTCTGCAAATCCTACCTCCCAGGCAGCTGCACTTCGCTATCTAGCTTGAGACCATTTCAAAGCTCTATCGAGCATTTGAGCCGTACAACACGCACCAAAACAGTGACTTTTCAGCCTTTACAGAAAAAAGCTTGTTTGGAGTTCCTCATCTTAAACCCAAATTTTTTTTATGTTTAATAACAGACAAAGAAATGTCCACTTAGCCTAATCACCTATTTCGATCACGGGGTTTTTTTATTACAGCACTTAAGCCTGCTCCTGTGACCTGTAATATTCAGAACAATACTCTGTATTTTCATCCTGAATGCTTTATTTTGCATAGTGTGGTGGTGCTTATGATACTCCGAGGTGTATTTCTGATCAGAGCACTTCGCACATTAGAAGATAGGATCTATAAGCTTATGAGATGGAGGCCAAATTCAGACAGCATAAACGTTGCTAACGTTTCCCATCAGGTATACCAGTAGGCCTACTTGTAAATAATACTCAGCATCCGAGTATTAAAATAACCCAACAATATTTTGTTCAGTTGACAGGAATACAAGAAATGCCGCTGCAGATGAGACCAGTACGTCAAATTACTCCGGCACACTGCTCTAGCTATAGTATTACTGTTGCTTCAGAACAAGATGCAAAATGAAAACAGATTAAAATGACACCACAACTTGGAAAAGAAGAAGATCCTCTCACCCAACATGTGCCTGATACCCTAAACCAAGTTTCTAATCCACAGACTATACAGAATGCCTTTATTCAATGTAGTATAGCTTGCTTTGATTGCTCTGAAGCAATTTTTTTTTTAATCTTACCAATCTCATGACCTCAAGGAATAGCCAGCGAAGATCTCTGTGGTTAAGTTTTCCATAAGGTAAGTGCTTTCTATTTGGTTTCAGTTTGTTGCTTTTCACTTCACTGGATATCTTTGTCTTTGGATAGTGGAAAGAGCAATTCCACATCCCAATTTAATTCCTCTAGACTCTTTCTACTTTCTCTTTATATCGCCACTATCACATCCCTCTCATTCATCTCTCCCTGAAGTGAACGAATCTATTTTCATATGGAAGCATAATGTTGTCACTGAGTGTTCAGGCAGTCTTCTCTTTGTTCTGTTTTGTGGTTGTCAAATCACTGACTGCAATACTTCAGTATCATACACCTCTTGCCGTTATTGTACGTCTTTCCTTTATGTCTGTCCTTGTGGATAAGGTGGGCCTTCCCTGAGTATCACGTCATTTTTTCTAGTGACTTCTTTGAATCTGGGTTTTTCATAAGAAACCACCATGACTTGATTGCTAGTATCTCAGAAAAGTCTCATGGAGATTTGGTATCAAAATTTAAACTTTCTACAGGACCCTAGCCTAGATACCCATTAACGTGTGGGAGTAATCTGAAGCTTACTTCTAATGTACACGACTCAGTTAGCTTCACGCTTCGTTTGTCGTTACACTCCATATGCTTGCAGACTCCTACTCATAGCTGCCAACCGGTTGCTCTGCAAGTCTCATTTTAAAAAAGCACGCAGGTTTACTGGCTTTTCTAGCATAGGTTGTCCCAGAAAAATTATACCTACCTCAGTCAAGACTTCAAAGAGCTATTTACCAGACTGATGCTCTTCTGACTACTTTATATTGGGAAAGTCATTAAGATCACTTTACTACTCACTGAAATGTAGGTCACCTTCTGGTTAAAAGCAGTTGCCATTTAAGGCATTATGCAGCAATAAGAAATATTATAATCATTTCAAAGAGAAAGGGAATTTTAGTATCGAAATTAGTTTGAGGGTAAGTCCAGGGTGGTGTTCAAATACTCAAGTAGCAAGTTTATGTGCTGTGTAAATTATAAAATCTCAAATACCAGAAGTTGTTTCAAGATTATTTTGAACACCTGATGGAATTGGAGATGCAAGTAAAACCTATCAAAGTCTTTTGCTGAAAGTGAGAGTCAGAATACACGCAACTAGACAGCCAAATAGCAGTGTCATTCTACTCACCTGTGTTAATTGCCAAAGAACTTAACTTCCACAAGAACAGAACATGTAAAGTGTGCACCTGGATTAGTACTTTCTCTTTGGTTGCTCGCAATCCAGACATCCCCGAAAGTGAAGCTGACTCGTCTACTGCCATTTTTCAGATTGAGTGCAAGAAGCAAAAAATTCTAAATATTGAAAAATAAGTCTGTAATCCTGCAATTTGATTTCTATCTACTAAGCCCACATAGAATTTCACTGAACTCAACAATCTGTGCCTGGATCTGATTACAGGATTAGGGCTGTTGTTGAAATTGCAGAATGCTTTCCTTGACAATAATCCAAAGGCAAGAGAAACAGGAGAGGGGGAGAAGAGTATTTTTAAATCTAACAGAAATTCTCAAAAATCTCCTTTGATTTCTTTTATGATTTGTATCTTCCTAAATTAAAAGCATCCAGACAAACATTTTGTTGAAATATCTGCATTTAAGGTTTCTTGAAGTGCCAAATTTTCCAGAGGGCTGACACTGAGATGCATGTGAACTTCCGGCTTCAACTTCCCTGTTACATCTTCTTCAGGTATTTGCAGAAGCAAGCTTTCAACATTTTTCTTCACCATCTTTTTTCCCTTCCTCCTCCCTCCCCATTTTACATTGTGAAAATGATATGAAACATAATTTTTAATGTATTTTAATTACCTAAAATTTCATCTCCATAGCATCAACAGTGGGGTTTTCATTAAAGACATTACTTCAAAAACATTTTCGTATTCTTAATTTATGAATGACCTTTCATTACCTGGCGGCAGATGCTCTTTTAAGTGAAAAGCAAGAATGTTACAGTAAAAGTCATGCATTCTCATCTATTCTCTCTATACACTGTTCTACATTACTTAATAAACAAGTTAATCTTTAAATGGCAGAGGAGTTAATTCAGTCATGCAAAACATGGTAATTTGATTTTTTACAGTACAATTGTCAAAAATATAAAACTTTAAACAAGTCATTAGTCACATGGATTAAAGCACAAGCAAGTTCCAATCTTCCTGCTAACCTCTTGACTACAGAATTAGTCCCAGATTTATAAGTGAATTTTACATGAAATGAAGTAAGAACCAAGTACTGCCTTCGTGGTTCAATCTCCCCTGTGTATTTTCCATTCTCCTTCGTACTTCTCCTCAAGTAAATACTTTTCTATATGTAGATCAGAAGTTATTGGAGAGCTTACTTTTCTTTGGGGCGGCAGAGAAATTGAAGGTGTCTTTCTTCAGAAAAATGGTATTTTTTAAAAGAAGGATTTTTCATTTATGCAAATTCTTTTCACATTAACTAACTCTAGCTTTTCCCACAATTTCACTGCAAAAGTGAAAGTGGAAAAACAGTGAGATAAGCTACATGATACACTGTAAACAATACTTCAAACTTGGAAAAAGTGAAAAGGATATGAAAATCATAAACATTTCTGCTGTAAATTTTAGAGGAAGGTTCATCTTCGTTACCACTATTTTGAATAAGCCACACAAGTTTGGCTTCCAGAGACAGACAATTAAGAATAGTTATTTCCCATCAGCTAAGGATCGCTGCTTATTAGGCAGTAAACCATAGAGCAGAACCACACACAGGGAGCGGTATATAAGCATGAACTACAAGAACAATGACAGCAATCTCACACTGGCACATGCTTCTAGATTGAGAACAACTGGGTTTGCCAAAATTCAGACCTTGCTAAATACACTGCTTGCGTGCCTGGCTTCTTTTGTTACACAAAAATGAAACAACCGCTCAGGCAAAGATGACTCAGCTACCTTTTGTGCCACTTCAATACCTTTTAGAAGGTATTAAAAGCATAAATATCTCATTTCAACCTGAATTCTCTAAGCCTATTGGATATTTCAACTTCTGAAAAGAAAGCGTTGACAACAATTTGAAATAGGCAAGCAGCGTATGTGACTAAATTGCTTTTATCTCAGAACTCTTTCTTTCCTGTGCTGCTTCTATACAGCAGGTATCTGGGGAGATGACTAATTGTACAACAGCTTAATGCTCTTAATCATGTCAACAAATATCCTCTGGAGATAAAAGATAACCTCATATTGTGCAGATGCCATTTGCCATCAAGGTACTGAAGCCATATATTGCTCTAATGTGGATTTGCCTCTTGCATAGTATCACACTTTGTCTACATTTCTGATGAGCTCCAATTCTGAAATACTCCGAGTGAACTTTCCCAGGTCAAAACCTCCCCACCCCATATATACCCCTCTGATGGATTTCTCCACTGCCCCAACTGCTCCTACAGTGAGCATACCCTTATATTATGCAAAAATCCCAAAGGATCAAAAATTTTCTAGGTTTGGATTTTTTTTTCCCATAAAACCACTCTGAAATGCTTGTTGGTTATCTTTAGGTGACTTTACTACTTCCTAATATACTTTGAGAGTCAACACAAGAACCTCTTACCAGACATCGCAGTGAGGTCAGCATTACTGCCAAACAGCTCCGTAATTCCGAGACCTCTCCAGACATCTTTCAGATCAATTTCCTGCTCTACTGTGAATCTGGAGAACATAACAGAAAATTACAGAAAGCCCAGAAAGGAAGCAGTACTCATTTTTATTAGACATTTAAAATTTCTAGGTAATGACAATTGAAACACCGAGGTAAATAATGGAAAGTCAGAGATTCGGCACTAGTAGTACAGCACAGTGACACCTTCTACAAAATTACAAACAAATTAGTTTACTTTCACAAGTGGATTTTTTTTTTTCCTAATGCAGAAGCAGTCAAATATATGCTAATGGAATGTACAATCCCTGACCATAAAAACTCAGTGCAAAATTATGTAGTAGCTAAGGTAAATGCTTGCTTTCTTATACAAAAGGTTTGCTATAAAAACTGGATTTAATTGTACACATACTGGAATAGAATATCAAATAAGGCAAAGGACAGCACAAACTTCATAGACAGCTCTTGGCAAAGAATGAGTAGGAAAGTAAGAAAGATACTCCATTTTTATTTAGACAATATAAGCAAAGGCCAGCAGTTATGAACACGAATATAAGGCATTTCTGACTTAGCTTCTAATTACTCTGGTGGCAAAATTTTAATTGGGTTTTGATTGTGAGTAAAGAACAGGGAAAACAAACAGTTGTTAGCACAAATGAGTATGTGAGTGAGTATAACCTGGCAGGATTTCAGGGTTAGTTTGCAAAGCCATGTTCTATGCCATGTTACTATGCTGGAAGGACAAATTGAGATTAATCCTGACCGCAAGGTTTTGGTCAAAAGCTTGTTCCATTTACGAAGACTTCTTTTCAAACATTCTGAAAGTTATGCCTGGTGTCAGTAAGACAAAAAGACTCAAATCCTTTATGTATGGTCAGAAACAGACTGGACAGCTGGGGAAACGAAGAACTATGTTCAGAATGATAAGAAGAATGCCAGCCCCAACCAGAAAATGCCAGACGTCTACAGACAAACACAAAAGACTAATTATAAATGCTTCTTATGGGTGAGTTATGGGTTCTCTGTAGAATGACCAAACAAATTGTTAGTGATGTAAATTATGCTGACAGTGACCGGTTATAACTGTACAACACAAAATATATAGTCCGTAAGGTGGTGTTACAGTTTCTCCAGCAAGCCCTTCAGCCAAGAACAACTCTACAATTACACTGCAGTCCTTAGTGAAGAGTCTTACCTGTGCTAGAACCAAATAAAGTAAAATGTGCTTTTGTGCAATTTCTCATAATAATTGTTTTTCAGGACTACCTCGACTACATGGAGGAACATGTTCTTTTTGAGAAGAAATTATAGGCCAGGACTCTAAGTAGAGAACTGCTGACGAAGAGCTGAGATGTATGATAACTCGGCATGTACAAGCCTTGGCAGCTTGAAAAAAGAATAATCTGGATATCAAAAGACAAATGGATAAGAGTCAAGTGGATCTTCCTCACTTACAACATTTACACAGAATGAGAAATCCAATACACAATCTACATTAATAATGAACTTAGAAATGCCATAAGAAGCCAAAAATCTACGATGGAATAGATATTAGTCATTACCCAGGGAAGAATTTTATGCAAGTTAAAATAAGATATGAAGATAGTTCATGATCGATAAATTACTGGTGGCACCGCAAGTCCAGATGAATTCCAGGATACGCCTGGAATAAAAACACAAGAACCGATTCCTGTGATTTTATTGTTTTAGCAGTTCTCAAAAGAATCAGAAGAGACTAACAAATATTTATGTACTGGAGGAAGCTTATGGTCTCCTAGCATACCCTGCATCAGTCGGTGTGGCAGCATTTAAGAAAAAAAAAAAAAAGATGGCATTATCTTAATGAATGAGATGTAGGTACACAGATGATATGACCTGAAAACGGCAGCCAACAAGGATCGTAGGAAATGGAAATATGTCCTGTTAGCTTTCGTCTTCAAGAGGAATCACCACTCATGTTCCTCCTAGAAAGCTGTGGACACACACTGGTCAAAAACTACAAGCAGGGAGCTCACAAGACCTCCTGCACAATTTTAGCTTTATTCTAAGTGACAAATCAGCAAGCTGCTCGTTCATTCAAACTTCCCACTGGCTTACAGGCTCCAAAACAAGAGGCTGGTTTTATTCTCACTACACACTTGTAATGTAAGTCCAGATCTATTTCAGGGACTTCAGTAAAAACCTTAAGAAAGATAAATTAAGACTTGGTTCCTGATGCCAGAGTTAATGAGAGTTAAACAGTACAGAGGTTCTGTCTGTGCACACTGAGGAAATCCAGAAATATTTCCTTCTATATTACAACTATAACATTTTGAAAAACACGTCCAACTTTACTTACCTCACAAACATGCACAAAAGGCAACTTAATATTAAAATGCATTTTATAAAAAATTCACAATGGTGTATTTTTCCCTTTTTTGCCTTTTATTTCACCACAATTAGTATTAAATTAAATATCAAGCTTTCAAGATAATTTAGCTATTAAGTAGCAATGTCAAACTAGTAAAGAATATCAGGATAGGACACTAGCAAGAGAAGTCTGCATGAAAAGCAGAATTTGACATCACAAATAAGAAAAATAAGTGCAAAAAAGCATTTTTTCCAACTGCAGAGAATCACTATAAGATATAAATGGAAATCAGGTGGGTTTAATTCTCTGGACCATTAGACAGAAAAGACACTTATCTGCCAAGCAATGGATTATGACCCAGAAAGAAAGCATGTTCAGGATGCAAAAGCATCTTTTGTCAAGGAAGAGGTTTGGGAGATGTTTTTAAAAAGAAAAAAGAAAGAAAAAAACAACCTGTGAAGCCCCAGCTGAATATGCGTCTGAAAAAAGAAAATGCAAACAAGTCGAGTCGTTATATTGCTAAAGAACACCTACACGAACAATAGTTGCAGCCCCGTAATTCCTGGACAGAGGCTATCCCCTGACTGGAAAGGCAAATACCAAAAAGGTGGATGAGTGAAGGTCTCTAAAATATCTGTAAGAGTTCCTGCTTTTTATGACAAATAAAGTAGACAGAAAATATCACATCAGCTCTATAAATACCAATCTACCCCTTCACAAAAATAAAACTAATTACTTCCTTTCTCCCCTTTTAGTTTTATCATCTGGTAAAAACCCACTCTAAACCACTATTCAAAATAGCATCTCCCCTCCTTCCTCACGTGCTCTGAAAAGCAGTGAGAGTTACAGATAAGCTGTTATTCATGACATTTCAAATATTTTAGCTGACATCAAAACTAGCCTCTTTCAAAAAGTAACAGGTCTGCTTTACACTTTTAAATACAATTTCAGGCTATGCAAACTGATGTAAACATTCAGTATGAGTTATCCTCCAGTCATATTTGGATTTCTTTGCGTTCCTTATAGACAGTGATGTAGGTATTCCAAATCAAAGCTGACAACCTCAAACACAGAAGAGACATTCAATCTCATTTCCCAAGCCAGGCATTTGCTGTACCTCCGGACTTCGGAAATGCTGAGGTATATATACCAGATAATACCAGCCCTAACACGCGGTTATTTGCAGTGCTTGTCACATATTATAAACCAGATGATCATATTTTTTAACGCAATCTTTTAGGTGCTTCTGATCCTAGAAATACTATGAAAAATCAGTTTCAATACTTCAGTATCCAAAGTGATGGAATAGTTGCAACTGGGAGCATTAAAAACCACAAAGGGAAGCCTGAGAAAGCTCAGACACTGAAGAAAAGGTGAGGTATTTTCACCATAGGACCAGAACAGAAACAGAAAGACTGGTCTGTTGAGTGAAGAGGAGAGCTTCTGTACTTAAGCAGTTCTAGAAGGTTCACCACCACACATGTGCATGGATACATGCTTCTACAGACCTCCTTAGAAAGTGCTGAACAGAAAGATATTAATAAGGGATAGTGACTCTGTCCACCAGCTGTGAGCCACAGTCAAGGAGACGTGAAAATGGGAGTTAGCTCTAAATTTATTTTTACAACGTTCATTTGTAAAGACTCTACTTCCTACATGTAAAACGCAATCCAAGTAACTGAACAAAAATACTTCCCTTGATTTCCACCATCTTTGGATCTCTCCCATATGAAATGAAGAACAGAATGGGATGCTCAGGAATCAGAATGAGACCGAGAAACCAACAAACAGTTCATGGGAGAGTTTAGAAGAGATGGATGATATTTTCATGAAATTTAAAACTTATACACAAGCATTAGATTCCAACGACACATTTATATCATCAACAGTCTCCTTAGTTACATATCTGAAGCGTTAGGTTTTGTACAGAGCATTAACTTTAACATGCCATGTCAGGCCATCTTCTATTTACAGACTTTTAAGACAGAAAAAAAGGTGACTTCACCTTGTATAATGCTGTGCAACCCTTTTGAAATGCTGATCTTCCGTGAAGTCCTTAGACGCTCAGGATCCACAGAATGAAGAAGGATTAGGGTACACTTTCTAGTTATATAACAGAAGTGAACTAGAGCCTAGAGTGATTTATCCCAAAGCAAAACTTTCTAAAAATTTCAAAAATTACTAAGAGATCTGAATGAGCAAAAGCAAGAAATTCCATGTTTGCAGATTGGCTTTAATACATTACATTCTGCAGAACAAAAAGCAAACAAAGGAAAGGCTCTACTGCTTGAAATCAACCATATTCTTGCTTGGAGGACAGGCCCTCAGGATCTGAATCACTATTTTAACCTGGCAAGCAGCCTATAATACAAAGCTGCCAGCTGATATCCATTCCAACATTTCAGCTGGACTTTCAGCTGGATTGTCCTGAAGTGCTAGAACTAGCCTGCATGATTTAATAGCTTGAAAACAAAAAAGCAAGCAACAAGAAAAACCCCACTAACAGCAAAACCAAACAACAAACCCATACAGCTGCTCTGACTAGACGAAGCAAGGCAGGTTATGGTTCTTCCTCTGGCAAGGTCCTTCTATCCAGGGCTACAAATGGGCTGCAGAAGTTGGCTAAGGGTGTATTTCAGCAGG
>NW_010529805.1:21795-31275 GCF_000687285.1 Phaethon lepturus
GCTTCTCCCATGATTGTATCTCAAGAACAACCAACACTGGCCTATTCCTCATTAAAAGGGGACTCAAGAGAGGATGTTAAAAAAAGAGAGAATGTCTGGGTCTTTTGGTTTGGGCGTTTGTGGGGTTTTTTTGAGAGAAAACAACCTTCAGCTAAAGAAATTCATCATTTCAACACCATCTAAGGCATGTTAAATGTATTTTAAATGTACAAAAAAAGCAAGAAGGTCATTATAGAAAGCCAGGCATACTGGAAAAACCTTTAAGAGGAGATCTGCAGACTGTAGCACTGTTATTAGGTACCAGTTCCTCCTATGCTCTTCAAATAATTTATGTTAGAGAAACAGCTTTGTAAATTAGATTCATGGGCTGTTTCACTGCTATTGCAAAAAGTGGATTAAAATGTTGATCACTTTAATCTGGGTTAAGCTGGAAACAATGATTTGAAAATGAAAATGAGAAAGTATAATTTAACAATTCTGTACAAATCTCTCTTTCGCTATTAAGAGGAATAATACACAATTTCATTTGCACACAGATAATGCAGACAGAAATTGGAAAGTTGTGATTAACTCCGCTTTGGCTAGTCATTCAGGTCCTATTACAAATGTATAAGTTTAAAAAATGTTCACTTTATAATTGGATAGCATCTTCCAGGATATAAAAATTTAATTTTATTCCACTGCTGCTTTCAATTTCTCAGTGGACAAAGCCTGCAGGCCACATTTCATAACATGCCTTCCTGAGTCAGAGCATAAAATATTTATGAAGTGTTTATTTAGAGCATTGATAAAATCCTGCAGATCACCTCTGAATCCCTAATGGAAATCCAACACCTAGGGAGCATGCAATTAATCTTTGGAATTTTTGTAAGGAAACTGCAGTACTACTACATGGAATTTCAAGCTCATGATAGTTATCTTGTATAATCTGAAAATACTGAAGATGATCAACACCCGGCTGTACCTGTTTTGCCTTTGTATAGCCTTAATTTACAAATGTTTGCCAAGTTCTTCGAGGTTCTTAGATGAGAGAGACAAGGCATGACAACTAGCCTGAGGATGGAATAAATGAGGACATTTTATGACCACACAAAATCTAAGCCTCAAACTCACGTCTGAGAACCTGGCTACAGAAAATCCTGGAATCTCTGCTTTTGGTTAGAAGCAAAAAAACCCCAAAACTATCTCTATAAACTTAATTCAAGTCATAAAGATAACTAATATGTTTTCAGTGACATTCATGTATTTAACTTCAGATACCTAAGCTTCTTAAATTTGGAAGTTGATTATACAGAGAATCTGTAAAAACCAATGGAGAGAGACTTCTGTTGCAGATCTCACACTCTGCAAGTTCTTTGAGAGAAGATGTCCAACTTCAGCACTTGATGCACTGGCTGTGAAACACTCCAGTTATAAAAGGAAAGCTTAAGAGAGGGAAGAATCCTCGTATTTTACTTCTCATTAACATCTAGGTAAGGTTTGCCCAAGCCAGCAGGAGAAATAGCCTAAGAGAAGCCCCCTTCCCCTGCCTCCAAGGGAAAAAACAAACTAAAATCACAGGAATAGTGTACAGTAGGTTCAGTTTGTATAAAACCTGCAATGCAGCTCTTTGCTGCTCTCCCTGCCTCTTCAAAGGAAATGCTACTTAAAAAAGGAACTCTTATGACAGGGCAGAGAAAAATAGCCCCAAAATGCTACCGTTCCCTCGCCACTCTGACTCCAAGCGTAACAGCTTTAAAGAGAAGTGGAATTCCATCTTGAGTTGGAATCAGGGCACACTGACAGCACCAGTCCATCTCAACCTAATTTATCCTGGCTAGCCTTGTTTTATTGTGCTCAGCTTCAGTCAGCTTCTTTAGAGTGGCTTTTGCTTTGGAAAGGAAGCTGATAAACTGCAGGGATTCCTGCCCTGCTCTCTGCATGTGAAATATAACAAACTCAAATCCCCAAGTCTCCTGAAAACAAAGAACTATTTTAATGATTAAAAGGATTCACTATAGTTTATTTTTTCTGCTGCCATGTACACGCTGCATGGTGCCACAAAATTAGAGTAAGGAGAAGTGATCCACATCAAACTTGCACCATACTGTTATATAAACACTTCAGCAAAATCATTATGAATCACTCGAAGAACATCATGATCCAACTATACATTATTAGTGACATTAGTAACAGAGTTGTTTACTACTAAAAGTGTAGGGCAAGCATGAAAAATATTTGAAGGCAGATGAAACAGAATTCTAGGAAAGGTAACTAAGTAGTACATGTGAGCAAATATGCCACTGAGCACACACAACTTATGTCTATAAATGAACAGACAGAAGTTTCATCCCTTCCAGTGGTAAGGTCTTGTTATTCTATTGTTCCTCTAAGGAAAAAGAAACCAGCACTTATTACAACTAAGACAGAAGACAAAAGACAAATTGATGAGAATTACCTCTCAATACAATCATTTGTATCTACACAAACACACACCATTAGAACTTTTTTAATTAGCAGCACATAGCAATCTAATTAGGACCTAAATGAAACATTTTAGCTTTTGTGAATTCAGACTTGCAATATTTCTACGGCTCCTGTCTAAATGGAACTTATCCATAATGAGTTCTGCAATACTCTGAACATCATTCAGGGTGGATACATTCCTAATGATGAAATTCTCCTTTCTGGAGTTTACATATGAAAGAGATGCAAATGCAGGGCTCATCTGTTGCTGAAACAACCACCATTCTGCATGGTACCCTCTCGGGCTTTCTTGTCAAAGCAACCTGCACATGGGTGCTACATAACTTCAGACTTGATCAAGATGTTCAAGGTTTACCTACTCCAAACAATCTGAATGCAGTCTTTCCCCTTCTATTGACACAGAAGCATGTTCTCACCTTGGTAAATACACTTCCACTTTTTGCTTCTTTACAGAATTAGCCCATTCATTAATCAACGAGGCTTTGACCAGTGGTTCCAATGTGACCAGTGGAACTTCCTGTCTGGAAAGAACGATCATCATACTAATCTCATCTCCCTCATACGGTATTTCTAGAACTTGATAGATACCACCTGCTTCATTGGAGCCATCACTGAACTCCCCTACAAAAGAAAGACAACAACAAAATCATCATAAGTATTTTCTTTGTTTTTACTGGAGACAGGGGAAAAACAGAAGGTTAATACTAAGCAGTATTTACTAGATACCAGAGATAAAAATGACCCTCTTTATTCTATTCTGTATAAAATTTATATTGGTTTCTTCAGCATAGGATTTGAGGTTTACATCTGCTTTCTTAAAGAAAACAAGCTTATGCAATCACACAGTTTGTAGATAATCATACTTCTGAACC
The DNA here is from genome assembly GCF_000687285.1 of Phaethon lepturus. Taxonomy (NCBI): domain Eukaryota; kingdom Metazoa; phylum Chordata; class Aves; order Phaethontiformes; family Phaethontidae; genus Phaethon; species Phaethon lepturus. Next base: position 25,134 of record NW_010529805.1, read on the forward strand.
TATTACCTAACCGCCACTGGTTAGACAGAGAGAAGTTTAAAAGTTGTAAAGGCTGCCAAGACTTTCATGGAAATGGGCAGAGGTGTTTTTTTGTTTCAGGAGAGAGAGTTTGTCAGTGATCAGACTAAGTGAAATGCTGCCAGTGCTAGACACTAGAACCCACTTGGAGTTCAAGCTCAAGGTAATGACCAATAGTGCTGCTGTTCAAAGAACCCCTATTTTACCTTTCTAAGGATATTACATTGGTAATGAGGAAACATTCATTTTACTATTTAGTACAGCACAAAAAAAAATATTTTAGTGAGAAGCAGGACTAGATCAATAATCGTAAAGAGGTTAGATATAATGGATAAACATTCTGAAATCCATCATGTGGCACCAAACACATACCTAAAAAAGTAATCAAGAAAGAGATCATTATAAAAGTTGCTATCTAGTTATAATACACAAGCACACGTATTACAAAAAGGCATCAGAGTCCCTTCACTGGGCAAACACCACATTTAAAATTCTAGGTGAAAGAACAGACAACAATACAAATGAGTATTACTGCTGCAGCCTTATTAAGGGAAGACTTATTAGCTTTCAATTGCTAAAGCTCCGACTCACCATAGTAAAACTCTCCCTGTTGGTACATCATTGGAATCTGCACTTCACTTTCATCATCTTTAGTGAAAGAAAAAGTTCTTGTATTTTCAGGTCTGAACTGTGATTTCCAATTGCCTTTAAAGTAGATTGCGTTGATGAGAGCCAAATGAGTTAGAGCACCAAAATCTCTTGAAGACACAAAATCTTTGATCATATCTAAGAAGAAAACCAACTGTCAGTCTGCATGTCAAATTGAGCATTAAATCGAAACTTAAAACACCTTGGAAAAGGCAAGAAAATAAAAAGCTGTGCTAACTTGTAATTTCCAATTCTGATGTTCCATTAAATCTCAAACTAAACTGCCAGTGTTTTGTAAACCTAAATCACAGTCTAGGTGCGTAAACCCTTCCATTGAGTACATGTTAGTCAAATGTTTCTTGATCTCTACTTAAATATACCCCACAATGAAACCAAGTAGAAAAGTGGTCACGTAAGGAACGTTTACACCAGTGCTCTAATACAGTTCAGCACTATCGTCTTAAGGTCAGAACTTCTACAAACTTTGGCTACAATCCAAAGAAGCACTTAAATGGATGCTTAATTTAAAGGGTCTAAGTATACCCATTGGAACTTCACCTGGGCCAATTCTGAAGGAAGCATTCAGTTCCAGTAATGTTCTACTGACTTCAAAGTAAGGACTAATCTTAAAAAAAAAAAACAAAAAAAAACCAAAAAAAACCCCCCAACCATAAATTCACAACATTTGTTTAACTGACATTAGCTCTTGAAAAGCAAAAGAGAAAAAACATCTAGCATCTGCTCTGTTCATGGGAGGTATGTCAGCTGAGCATGGCAGCTGCTTTGCTCCTACTCCTCAGTAAGTCATTTACATCAGAAAACAGTCTGTTACCTGCTTTGGCTCATCTTAAATGGCTTGCTTTTCAGCAAAACAATTTCAAGTTTGTTCAGTTTGGTGCACTGACCAGATTTGTCATTATTCTTGAGGAATTACAGCCTACTTCAGATAGCTTTCTTGCTCACTTCCATTTTTTTTTTTAACTGACATTGCAATGCAAGGTGTTAAAATAAACACATTCCTCAGCCCAATTATTATTTCTTAATCCATCGTTTAAATTACCGATTAATTCTGCTTTCTGGAGCATATGACACCAACTAACTGGTGTTAAATTTGTGTATCATAGGGCAGTATTTCTTCTGGGTTGCTGTTTATACTTCATTTTATCTAGAACATACTTAGTGTGGGTCACATCTTATTTCTGCCATACTCACTCGCTGTGGTTGGGGGAAAAAAAGGAAAAATTAAGAAGGAATACACTTCCAGTTTTTCCGTTTCTGTTTGGTACACCGTATTCCCTTATATTTTTCAGCCTCATCTTGTCAGTACATTAATGTAACATTAAGGATTTTTCTGGCCAGTGAAACCTTGTCAGTTAAGTTTTCTGCTCCGAGCCTCCCATCGTGCTTAACATGCTGGAATTGGAAACCTGCCTGCCTTGTACCCCTTTCCTAATGAGAAAATGAGCCTCCTCCGTCAGAGCTGGCGGGCAGGAGAGAATGAGATCTAGTGGTCAGAGACTCGGCTGAGGGACTGTTACTATCGCAACCTAACGCTAAGAGACCCACCGCTGCCTTTGTTAGCTCTGCACAGCTCCTGCCGGGGCAATGGCTACGCGCTCGGTCAGCACGTGTGGCAGGTATTGAGAAGCACTTGCTGTTCTTTCTAAAGAAAGAGGATTTTACCTTTCCTTCAGACAGACACCACGTTTCCCTGAAAACACTCTGCAATCTGCTGTATCACTTACATTCCCTCTGCTTCCGTAGCTTGACATAAAGGGCAGAATTTATTATGAATATAATATCTGCCATTTTCCCTTGGAAAAAAACAGATCATTTCCAAAATGGAATAAAAGCACTGTAAGGTGTTTTTCCACTTTGGTGCAATACATTTCCACAAAGCATTATGGATTCTTAAATGCTCAGACTACATGGTGATGTGCTAATTCCTTACAGGGGATTCCAATGCCTTCAAATTTACAATGGCACAACTGATGTTAGAGCCAGACCCCTGCTGAATTACTCTTAAAATATCAACCCTCAGAGCGTTCCAGATGAACTAGAATGAGATTATGCTTAGATTCCTGCAACGAAGGACTAACTTCACTCCCATACCTTGAGACTCTCTCTGCATGTATTCCGAAACTGCCACATCTTTGGGATTCCACAAGCGAAGCAAGCACTACATCATGCAGATCTGAATATGCATATTTATATTGGTAATTTTGTGCTTACTCCCCTGCTGCAAATTTTTGTTGTGAAACTCCGTTGACAGTCTTCCTAAAATCAACTACTCTCGTAACGTGTTATCTAGTCTCCTCACATTGGAAAAGAATACATTACAAGGTCTGATTTTAGGATTCAAAATTATCTTTTGTATTCCTTGGTATTCGTTTTCTCAGTACCTTGTAACTGACTTCAGAGAACTAGCAATACTCCACGCATCCAAACTACAGGCCAATAATCCCTTTATAGACAACATTTCGGCAGTTAGCAATAGTACCTATCTATCTTCTTTTTATTTAATCCCAAAAACAGTGTTAAAATACTATCAAAATTCCTACCATTAAAACATTCTCGGTCAGTAAATGTTACAGGTACTCTAAGATAGTAAGACAAGGGAAAAAATATTCAGATAAATACTACTATATGATTAGAAATGGCTAATATTAGTTAACAAAGATCACCCCCTGCACAGGGGACCTATAGGAAAGATGGGGACAGACATTTTAGCAAGGCCTGTTGTGACAGGACAAGGGGCAATGGTTTTAAACTAAAAGAGGGCAGATTTAGACTAGAGTGAAGGAAGAGATTTTTCACAGTGAGGGTGGTGAAACCCTGGCCCAGGTTGCCCAGAGAGGTGGGAGATGCCCCATCCCTGGAAACATCCCAGGTCAGGTTGGACGGAGCTCTGAGCAACCTGATCGAGTTGGGGATGTCCCTGCTCACTGCAGGGGGGTTGGACTGGATGGCTTTGAAAGGTTCCTTCCAACCCAAAGATTCTATGATGGTAAGGAAAAAAAAATTTTTTTCACAAAGAGCTGATACTAGAATTCTTTTTATGGGAGGAGATACTTAAATGGAACAGATAAAGGCCAAGGCAACAACACTGTATAACTTCAGAAACACACTTACTGAAGGAAGTACATAAAAGAATCACAAGGACTTACTATTTGTATGATTCTCTACCCACTTATTGATGTGGGTAGCTACAGCCGCACTTTGGCTGAAGTCTATATTCTCGACTTCAGCTTTAAAGTATTTTTTCACCAACTCCAGAAATTTTTCACTGATATGAAATCCGTTCTGCACATAAAGAGAGTTAGCAATATTCAGAACATAATGACTTTCTTCAGTAGTTGCCATATCAGAAAGGTCCTTCAAGAAGGTGAACTCTTCACCTAAGGAAACAAGAAAAGATTCAGTGTTTCAGAAAAGAAAGTTATTCCATGTTTTTTTCTGCTGGAAATTCACAAAGAAATTTTATGCTAAAGAAAAAGGAGTTGTTTGTTGTTTGTTTTTTTTTTAAATAAAATTGTTTCTAAACCTACACACACCTTCAGACCTGAAAGAACAATCTGCAAGGCAGAACATATTCTTTAGAGCTTATTTTTTCTACTACCTATAATTAGCATAATTAACATGACATTTGGATCCCACCACAGACAAAGCTATCAATGGTAATCCTTTCAACACCGAAAGAGTAATTAAATTCTTATAAGTCACACTTTTATGTCTTGCCACCACAAATCCGTAACAGAATTTTTGTTACGCCCTGAAAGTCAGTTTAAGGAAAAGTGAACTTCAGCTTTTGAAGCTAAGGAGTTCCCCACAGACTTCTCTCTGCAAAAAATAGGTCTAGAGTTTTCCAGGATCCTGTGTGGGGTAGTGCAGAATCATTTGCTGGGGTAAGGAGGAATCCTGAGTGGGATTAAAGTAGCCTGCTTTAAGATAAGAAGCTTGTACTGTTGCATCATCTACCTGAAGCTGAAATTTCTAATTAAAAAAAAACAAAACCACAAAACCCAAAAAACCCCACACCTTAAAAACTGAATGCAATGATATATTCCAAGCAGAACTCATTGGAGTACGAGTACTTTCACTGAATACCACTCGTACGTGAGAACAGTAAATGGCCCAGCTCAAATCAGCTGCATAACTTCAATTATAGCTAAGGGATAATTTATCAATGTTTTAGAAACAAACTGTAGAAGCAATTATGTGCTGTAGTCTCCACAGAGAAGAGTCATCTGTGCAGTGGTACCATTGAACATCTTCAACACTGTACTCAGAAATTCCTCCCCAAGATCCTTTCACTGAAGACTTAAAGTCCAGTACATTATATAAATAAGAAATTTTATTCAGGTTTCAAATCAATTACTTTGACATCACAATACATAGAAATTACCTCTTCAAAGTCATTTTTTTGCCATTCACTCATACCCTCCATTTGCAATCATAATACTGTTGCTTGCGCTAAGAATATGCTTGCACTCCACGGCACAGCACTATGTCAAACACATGATTTAGCTCATCCCATACTACGAACAGGACGGTGCAGTAGCATTGTTCTCTGCTAAAGAAATGCACCCTGTTTCTCAGAAAGGCTGATGGGAACACGTGGTGTATCATGCTGAAACAGTCAAGATGCTTATATTTCCTAAATTAGCTTGCATATCTGTATGCGACATTATGCAACGCAGACAGAACATTAGCGACATAGAGTTAGGGTAAAGAACCTACAGGTTCTAGTACAAGAACCAAGCAAGTTGTGTCAAAGTAAGAGACATTTCCAGATAAATTACTAAGATTTTCATACTTTCTTATAAGCAATATGGCTAAAACTACTGCCTTCCTTTTCAGGTTTCATTACAATCCCTAATAAGGATGTTCCTAAAAATCTTACAACTCTAGAGGCAAAGGCAACCTTATTCTGCAGACAGAAACAGAGATCAACAATTAACTGCAATTGCTTAAGATTCGGGTGTCCAAGCCAGGGTTGTATGTTAGCATCCCTCGGCTTATGCAGAATCCACTGAAGCATGCTTCAGCATGCTCAGGCCATCAAACAGGCTGCCAAGAAGCCTACTGATTAATAACCCACGGACATGACCGGGCCACTTCCATCGTTGCTCAGGCATTGCCATCTGTTCCTTTAAGACAAAAAGCCCCATACTAAAACATGATTGAAAGGCCTTACCATTTTTTAAGCTGTCAAAACCCAAGGAATGTCGAATTTCCTTCAAAGTGGTCCCATGGGCTCCAAGCTCTACCATTCCCATGGCTATTGCGATGCTCAGAGGAGAGAAGAGAATATTCTCATCTTCTCTTGCAGCTCGCAGCTGATTATAAACATTCACAGAAAGCTCAGCAATGGTTTCGTCCGGAAAATTTGTCTTGAAGGCTTTGCTTTGCAAAACAAGCAGAGACAACAGTCCAAGGAAATACATGTCTTGAGATTCCAAGACCTGCAAGAGCG